>NC_136491.1:103205251-103295251 GCF_053919585.1 Euprymna scolopes
GCGGTGGCCCTTGATATATCTAAGGCTTTTGACAGGGTATAGCACGATGGTCTTCTAAGGAAAATTAGATCATATGGAATCACTGGAAAAATTCATAATGTAATCAAATCCATCTTAAGTAATAGAAAAATCAAAGTTGTCCTCGACGGTCGTACATCCAAACATTACGACATAAATGCGGGAGTACCTCAGGGGTCTATCCTTGGACCTCTATTATTCCTGATATTCATAAACGACCTCCCTGATAAAATTGTTTCGGAGATGGGTATATTTGCCGATGACACCACTCTCTATAACAGATATGAGGGGAAAACAAATGAACACATATCCAAGGAAATGGCAGAAACACTAGAGGATGACCTCCAATCCGTAGTGGAATGGGGACAAAAATGGTTGGTCACATTCAATGCTGCTAAGACTAAACTTGTTTCCTTCAATAACTACAAGAAACCTTCTCTACCACCAATAGCAATGGCTAAGAACACATTACCGTAAAGTACTTCTTTCAAACTGTTCGGCCTAACGTTTACAGGGAATATGAATTGGAATAGATACATTGAGTGCATTGCCAAAGCTGCTGCAATGAAGGTTGGCTCCCTCTACCGTGCTAGAAAACTACTAATGCCCGAAAGTATCCTGTACCTCTATAAGGCCACCATTCGCCCATGTATGGAGTACTGTTGTCACATCTGGGCTGGTGCATCTGCTTCTTGTCTCTCGCTCCTGGACAGGGTTCAAAAGAGAGTCGCCAACCTGATAGGTCCTGAACTGTAATCTAGGCTTCAGCCTCTGTCCCATCGACGAGATGTTGCATCCCTCTGCCTGTTCTACAAATACTTCAATGGTGAATGCTCTGACGAACTGCAAACACTTGTACTTCCCCGACGTAACTACCCCCGACAAACCCGACAAGCTTCTAAGTCTCATCCCTTTACAGTAGAGATCCCTAGGTGCAAGAAAGCCTTTTACTCCAACAGTTTCTTCCCCGGAACTGCGGGTCTTTGGAACTCCCTTCCGGGATTCTGCTTTCCCAACTGCAACGATATGCAGAAGTTTAAGTGTAATGTCAACAAACATCTTTCTACTCATCTCCCTTCATAATGACCCCGCTAATTAAGTCCCTGATAGTAGCCCCCTGCTTCAAAGTGGCACTGTGCCTTGTTTGGGGTGAAAATTGAATAATATATATATATATATATATATATATATATATATATATATATATATATATATATATATAGTAGACATGGTAATTAATAAAAACCTGAAGAAAGTGCTCAATACTGTTGTAGAACAAATATGCGTTTTATTTTTTATTACCGTATTTTTCTGTTAAGTTACATTATTTTTTCGGCTACACGACCGGTTTTTTGAGCGTCATGTAGCTTCCTCAGACTTTTACAGAAATGTTCGTTTATGGTGGAATGAAAGGGTGAATGGTGTCAGGGGAGGGATGCGAGAGAAAAACGGAAAAAGTGGAAGAGAACGAGGAGAGGTGGGAGGGGATGTTTGGTATGTCGATAATGTTTTAGTTTTGGAGTTTAAGGACATTAGGTGGTTGTGGGGGGTGGTCTGAGAAGTTGTGTGGCTTCTCTTGTGTGACTGAGCGCATAGGGATATATGAAGGGGGAGGGAGATATGTGGAGGTATGAGGAGGGGGGTTACTTTAAATTTCGAGTCCTAAGGTTTAGGTTGTTTGCGTCTCGTTGGTGAGACGATTTCTTGAGAAGTATGTCTTGACCTGTTGGGTGTTCGCTTAGGTTGGGAGGCGGGGGGGGTTATGATTCGGTTTATCTATTTGATTTTTATTAGTTGTTAAGTGCTTGGAGAGGGTTAGCTTGCGACCGTACGTGCGAGCACACACATGCGTACATACACAAATATACTTAAAGAAACGCTCATCTGTACACGTACATCTCCGCCCAGGCATGTAAACACATGCACGTATGCGTACATGCATGCATATACACCCGCGCCGCTCCCACTGACCCCAAATTTTCATTAAGGTGTTAAATTGAGTATGTGCGCGTAAGCATGGATGCGCACATATACAGACACCCGCACATCGACACCCATATATCCATGCAGGCGTATACATGGGCCTACATGCATATATTGATGCAGATATACTTGCATCTCCACACATATATGCAAGCACACGCGCACATACAGATACTTATATTCGTGAACACATACATTGACATATACACAGTTGCATGCTCCCACATGCGTATGTGGATAGCAGGTAGCGGGCACATATACTCTCATATATACACACATATACATAGCTACGTACACATATACATCGTTACCCCCACGTACGCACGGACACACACATGGATGCACACATGCATATATACAGATACAAGCATACCCAGATATATAGACAGTATTTAGTATAGACATATTCGTCTACATAGATATAAATCTAAGTTCATTCGTGGGTATATAGACGTAATACTTTCGTTGAATGTAGACATGATTATAGATATGAGCAGAAATTCATTCCTAGGCTTGTATGCGTAATATTTTCATTAGTAGAGATTTTTAATGGTTTGATGTGGGTGTTCACGGGAGCGCCGACGTACACCTCCGCATACATATACACACCTACAGATACACGTCCCGACACGCATGCATGCACACGGATATACTTGCATACACGTATACACATATGCACACATACATGCACTCATACATACATCCGCAAAGATATACAACCATTCTCACTTACGCATCGATATCTCCGCACGCATATATATCCAGATATATAGCGTGACATGCCGTAAATATGGGCACAGGTTCCGCACGCATATACTTACATACGCAGTAATAAATGCACACGCGCCCAGGATAGTGGTCCTATGTAGCCATACATAGATTTTGGAGAGGAGTTTGAGGTAGTTTATATGAGGATTAAGTACTATAGTTATTGTTCTAAGTTGGAGTGTTATTTAGTGTATTATAGATCAGTTTAGGCGGAAGGCTATATTGGGGTGTCATACTTTAGGGCATGCGTCTATGCACACAAGGTATCGGTCAGTTATACATTTGCATACGTACTTACCTGTGCAGGTGTAAATCCACATACTTATATGTAAACAATTTCCGTGTTAAGTCGTGGAGGTTGCATGTAGGGTGTGCTGGGGTTGGGCGGGAGATTGGCTAGGGGGAGGGGAATTGATGCCGATTATTGGGTGGTTATGTGGGATAAGGTTATGTGGTGTTTAGAGTTTGTGGTGATTGGAGGTATGTGTAATTTTGTTGCGTTTAGGGGGATTCTTAGGGGGAGGGGTAAGGTGGTGTAGGTTGTAGGGGGAATTGGTTAAGGGGGGTTAGTTGAGTATATGTCATGGTAGTTTGTTGTATGTGGTGGGTGGTTGTATTGGATGTATAATTTAGGGGATTTAAGGTGGTGTTGTCTAAGGGATGTTTTAGAAAGGTGTATAGTTGCTAAGGAGGTGGGATTTGTAATGTTTACAGTTTATGGTGGTTTCCTGTTTTTTGTTTGGTAATTTGTCTCTGTCTCTGTCTTTAAAATTGGAGATAAGGAGTTTCTCGTTTAGGCAGAGGAGAGTTTAGGGATTTACATGTACTAGATTTTCTAATGATTTCCCATTTGATGGTTAGTGTAAGGTTGTTTTTGGCTAGATGTAGATAGTGGGTAGTTAGTGAGGTTTTGTTAGGGTGGTTAGGGTTTGTGAAGGAGCATTTATGTACTCTGAATCTATCCTTAAATGAGGTGCCGGCCAGGCCAATATAGCATTTTTTGTCGTTTGGGTTTTCTTTAGGTGCGATTGTAGCTTTATATACTACTTCTGTTTGTAGGCATTGTTGATTAAGTGGACAATCCGATTTGTTTGTGCAGTTGCACTTGTTCTTGTTGGTGTTGTTTGTATTTTTATCTTTGTTAAGTATTTTTTCTGTTATGTTTCTTGATTATTTGTTCTTGGTTGTCCGTGCAGCTGTAGGTGAATTTAATTGTGTTTTTGTTGAAGATTTTGTGTAGTACGTAACTGGGCGGGAAGTGGTTGTTTATTAGTTGGAAGAATTTAGTGCCAAGTTTTGTTTTGACCATTGTATTGAAGGGGGGTGAACCAAATTATTTTCCAAGTTCTGTTTCTCTTGTTTGACGTATTGGGTGAGTTAGGTTTCATATAATTAAAGGTGTTGTTTGGGTGACCACTTTCCTTAAGTGCATTTTCGTAGAAGGGTTTGTTTTTGTTAAAAATTTCGAGTTTGGAGGAATTGGTGCTAAGTCTTTTTTCGATAGATGTGGGGATGTGTTTAATAATATGTTTTGGGTGGTTTCATAGTGGGTGTATATAGAGTGGGTAGGTATTGTCTTTGGTGTAGGGTTCGTATATGTTGCTTGAGGGGTTGAGAGTTATATCGAGAAAGTTGACGGTTTTTATGTTGGATTTGATGTCTAGGCCTATTCCGTTCATTTCTTCCCAGGCCCCCCACAACCACCTAATGTCCTTAAACTCCAAAACTAAAACATTACCGGCAGGCCAAGCACGCCCTCCCACCTCTCCCCCTCGTTGCCTTCCTCTTTTTCCGATTTTCTCTCGCACCCCTCCCCTGACACCGTTCACCCTTTCATTCCACCATAAGCGAACATTTCTGTAAAAGTCTGATGAAGCTACATGACGGCCAAAAACGATCGTGTAGCCGAAACAATAAAGTAACTTAACAGAAAAATACGGTAATAAAAATAAAAACATATATATATATATATATATATATATATATATATATATATATATATATATATATATATATATATAACCCGCCTCGTGCCGCTCTGCGTCTAGGAGAAGATGCACTTTGAGAAATGGAGACATACAGACACTCAGGCATAGTGAGTTTTATAAATTAGATAACACATACGCGAGGTGTCTTCAATATGTTTCCCAACTTTTTTGTACAGGCATTTATAATTGTCGTAGACTCTTGAAAATTCAGTATGTCAGTGCTGTACATCTTATGAGATGACTGACCAATTTGTTATGATTTAAGGTTTAAATGAATAGCTACAGCAGGAATTGAAATACACCCTACTAAAGACTTTTTCATAGCGGGTGGATTTCAAAAGTGCAATCTGGACTTTAGGACACTTTAAAAGAACGATCTGCAATAAATTCTTTTTAAACCTGGAAAATTTCAACAGAAACGCATGAAATGCTACAGACTGCTTTTGGACCATATTTCATGAATCGAGCATCAGTTTTTTAGTGGCATTAGAGATTTAAGGAAAACGGGGAGTCTGTGAGGGATAATGAGAAGTGAGGAAGGAGTGGAGTAAGTCGGAACACCAGAGTATATTGGCCAAATAAAGAATTTTATGGATAAGGTACATCCTGTCTCTGCACAATTTGATATCAGTGTGGGAACTGTACACAATTATTCGCGAGGAACTGAAGATGCGGAAGAGTTGCGCGAAGTTTGTCCCAAGGTTATTCAGAGAAGATCAGAAAGAAAGACGCCATGAAAGCAGGGAGATGGTTGAGGTGATCAATTCACATCGTACAGTTCTCGATACTCAGGTGAGCTGCGATGAAATCTGAATCTACTATTATGCTCTAGAAACCAATAGAGTTTCCAGTGGAAGTATGCCAGCTCTTTCAGACTCAAGAACTCTAGACAGAGCAAATCCACCCAGAAACTTATGATGATATCTTTTTTGACAGCACGAGCATAATCTACATACACTGGGTTTTCACTGGACAGATAATCAACAAGGAATACGATGTTGAGGCTTTGACAGGAGTTCAGGAAGAGATTCCATCGGAAGAAGCCAGTACTCTTCAAATCGCATCAGCGGTATTTCCACCAGGATAATGTACCAGTCTACAATTCCATCCTTGTCACAGACTATTTGACTAAGATGAGCATCCAGACAGTTCGTCACCCTCCCTATAGTCCAGATCGTGCTCCCTGTGACTTTTGGTTATTTCCTCAGCTCAAGGAAAACCTTAAAGGTTTTAGTTATGAGACAATAGAGATGATGAAAGCGGCTATGATGAGGGTCATTAACACGCTCGCACCAGAGGATTTTCCTGGGGCCTTCCAGAAGTTTTTTCGAACTTTACAGCATGTGTATTGTAGCCGGAGGCGATTACTTCGAAGAGGGATAGGATTTCATGTGTGTATTGTCAATAAAAGTTTCTATACGAAAAATTTCTGGAAACTTATGGAAGACCCCTCGTATATTAGGAACAAAAGGTCTCTTAAACAGCATGTGGTTTTACATAGATGATCCCTTCTATTATTCATATCATCTGAACATAGCATACAAATATCAGAAAGTCAGTCTCTTAGTTATAAATACACTAGTTCAGTCATTATAACAATGGAATTGGCAATCCCCAGTGATGCATTTGGACGATATAAAAATAGGAAGCATTACTTTTGGAACATTTTTCATATATACACATGCATACATACATACATACATACATACATACATACATACATACATATATGTAATGAAATAATTATTATTATTTTATACCTGCAGGCACTACTGTTTCGTGCTCATCCAATCATCAGTTTAGGATGATAATTTCTGCCGGTTTTGAGATTCCAACCCAGAAACCAAGCTACCTTCGACTCCATTTGCTAAGCTACCCTCTCTGGGCCACCCTCAGTAGACACACCATTCCTAAGGCCGATTACTACATAGTCGCCATGTTTTTGGATAAATCTGTAACCGAACGCCCAAAAGAATGCCAAAATTTTTTTTTGGGGTGGGGGGAATTTTTTGCAAGTGCTAACGATAGCTTCTTATTTATAAGTGCAGCTATCATCAGAGCGTGTATAAATAGGGCGACGAAAGTAATATTACACCTTCCCCTTATCGCCTCGACAAATTCAAATATGGCGTCGGTTTATCATGATGAATTAAACTATCCCCAAAAAATAGTGACCATTCTGGATGTTTTTGCCTTCATCTGACCCGTCGCTGTTCTTTGCTAGATGCACTTAGGCTATCAGCAATTAATCGATATTTTAGCGTGATGGAAGAGAAATACTTGTAATAATTCTAATTTGCGAGACTGAACAGAAAAATACTCCCTGTCGATCCATGGTCAAGATTCCCTCTGCCAAGTTTATTCGCAGCAAGTTCAGACAGGAAGTCAGTTTGAAGACGAGAAAATCCTTCTCCAGTAGTGGGTGCCTTTTGCATGCTATCAAAATAAATGTGATCTGATTTTTCAGTATTCTTCGGGGAGATGCATCAGGCAACCGGCAATAAAGCAATATTCCCTCCTACCGAGAAAGAATAGATTGATTTGTTTCCAATTTTCACAAATTTAATTACGCATTTTTTTCTGTTTTATACTATCAATCGGCTAACGTCAAGTCCAAAAACAAAAAAAAAACTTAATTTTTTTTTCAAAATCAATTTGATTACAAAATGGAGGTCAATAAAATTACTAAAATAGGAATAACTCATTGCACGTATTACTTCCTTTAATTTAAAATAAAATAAAAAATTTCTACTCTACTATGCAGCAAATTCCAGGTTAAAAAGTGTATGTCACATTAGACATGTTTCGGTGTAATAAAAGTATCCAAATATTAAGTCTGACCTTTATTTTTTCTAGATTAAGCACCGTTTAGTGTATTATAAATCATATTTTATTATTTGTTATAGAAGAAAAAAAAAGAACATTTGTCCTCTTATCCCGCTTGGGTTGAGTTTCATTCCCCCTTTTTGTATTCTAGCATGCAATTTTCCTTTGAAAAGTTTCTACATCGCTGGAACACCCTGATGGAATCTCTCGCCATGATCATAACTCTCATCACTAAGATTATTCGCCAAATTCTCGAAAGTGACAATTTCACAAAAAGCTGTATATAATTCGACAAAAAGAAAAATCCAGAAATTGATTTTCCATGGAAGTGTGCATATAAAAATGGCTACATGTGATCTGTACTTTTTCAGGTGTTAACCTGTGTTATCCGAAATAAGTATTTCCATAAATCACCACAAAATATAATTTAAAACTAATTACAAAAATGGCTAATACAAATCAAATATCGATATCAGAAACATTGTTATTTTGACTTTGATAATTTTTAAAGATGACTTTAAAGGTCAAATATATATGAAACATAACAAAACTAAATAGACACTACTAAAAAGTACATTTTTATTTTTATTTCATACCTAAAGTACATATAACTCGGTTTCATTTGTTGTTTATAACTATTTTAAAAAATATTTTCTCCCTAAATAACTTGGAATTGTGTCGAACAGGAACTGTGGAGAGTTGAGATGGGAGATGTTTGTTCACATTATATTTACATTTCTGCATGTTAATACAGCCAGAAAAGCAGAAAACAGGGAAAGAAATTACAATGTTTAGGAGTCCGAGGGAAGAAACTGTTAGAATAGAAAACTATTCGCAAATCCATGGCCTCAACAGTGGAGAGGTGGGATTTTGCTGCTTGTAGGGTTAGCCGAGGGAACATGGGTGTTCAGAGTTAATTAAACCAGATTCCATTAAAATACTTGTAAAACCGCCATACGCATGCAGTATTACGACGATGGGACATTTTTCTTCTTCTTCTTCTTCTTCTTCTTCTTCAGATTATTATTATTATTATTATTATTATTATTATTATTATTATTATTATTATTATTATTGGCTCATATGGAGCTTTCACACAAGTCAGCAAACGATCTGATTGGAAACCTGTGGTGTTCTCTGGAAGCTGAGTGACAACAAGTCTCCCCAGACGCCCAGCTCTCTCCACCTCCTTCGATAGGATTTGCAAATGAATTTGCATCATCGCAACAGCCGCTTACCATTGATTTTTCGCTGGTAGTGGCTATTGGTTTATACTGGAATTTGAGTGGCACTCAGCCTCCCCAAGGTCCCAGTTCTCTTTGCGCTTGTCCAGCCGAGGTCTGGTTGGCGCTCGCTCCTCGGTCTTTCAC
Source organism: Euprymna scolopes (assembly GCF_053919585.1). Classification (NCBI taxonomy): domain Eukaryota; kingdom Metazoa; phylum Mollusca; class Cephalopoda; order Sepiida; family Sepiolidae; genus Euprymna; species Euprymna scolopes. The sequence continues at coordinate 103,214,205 of NC_136491.1, forward strand.
TCCTTATTGACCCTTCTCGGCCCTTTGGTATCATTTTTTTTTTGGGGGGGGGGGGGGCGGTGATGAAACAATGGAGGGGCGTATGCATGATGGGGGGGGTTGTAGAACTTGTAAATATGCAGTTTCGGTGTTCTTCATTCCCTGTAACGCTTATTCGTTATATTGTCTTGTATTATTCTCCGCATTCAAGGGTTTTCCTTAATATTTCAGTCGTTTTCATTATCGTTAGTTGTATTATTATTATTATTATTATTATTATTATTATTATTATTATTATTATTATTACGGCGAGAGACCTATTAAATTGGAGACTCTTTTTGAACCCTGTCTAAGAGTTAGACTAGTGATAAATGCACCAACCTGAAATGTAGTTTGGTAAAGATATATTCTGAATTCTATTTAGAGTAATTTTGTGTGAGTAATTTTCTTGTTATCATTTTATTTCAGGTTGTTGTTTTTCTTTTTTCTTACAGAGATAGTGATTACTATCAAGGCCAGAAAGCCGCTCGAAGATAAGAGTTAATACGTGCACGGTTAGGTGTGTCAGAAATTTCGTGAAAAGATAGTGAATAATTCCACCCCGTCTTTCCAAGCTTATAACTCCTTGAAAAATGTCATTCAAGCCCTATTTTTTCTATTAAAGGAGCAAGGACCAAAGTTTCATTAAAAAAAAAACAACAAAAAATAAACAACGTAGGTAAAAAAAAAAAGGTTCTAAACGTCGGACTTGACAGGTAAATTTCTAAAAAACACTACTTTTTTTGTTTTAAATTTGAATATATTATTTATTGACCTTTTCTCTTCAATTTGTGATATATAACACTTTGTTGAGTAAATTAATTATTTACGTTTTAACACACATTTCACAATGGGAGGCGTGAATTATTCGACCCCCTGTCTTTCCAAGCTTATAACTACTCGAAAAATGTAATTCAAGCCCTAATTTTTTTTCAATTAAAGGAGCAAGGACCAAGGTTTAAAAAACAAAAAACAAAAGAAAAAACAAACAACGTAGTTTAAAAAAAAAGGTTTTAAACTTCAAACTTTACATGTAAATTTCTAAAAAACACTACTTTTTTTGTTTTACTAGACAAGAACAAATTTGAATATATTATTTATTGACTTTTTCTCTTCAATTTGTGAGTAAATTAATTATTTACGTTTTAATAGACACTTGAAGATGGGGGGAGGGCTTGAATTAAAAAAAAAACGTTTGTCTAAAATATCTAAAATATTATATTACGTTTATTGGAAAGAGCATAAAATTTCACATTGACCCAGAAAATATCGTAAAAATAGAATCAATAGAAAAATTTTGATAGATTTTTAAAGTTTACAAATTGAAAAATATTGAGTTCGTAAAATTCATTACTGTTTAAAAAAAATATTTCTATTACTTTTAAAACAACTTTAATAGTTTATTTTGGAAGTATAATCCATGAAGAAAATAAACAACCCACTGTTAAAAGAGAAATTACGAGTTTTTTATATTTTATTCGCAGTTTCGTGTTAGAGGTGTCAAAATTCCTACAAAAATTCTGATACACCTAGTGCACGGTAATGGAAATTGGGTAAATATTGACTATTTAAGGGCACAGCTCAACAAGAATTTCTCTATCTGGGACTTGAAGAGGACCACGTTGTAGCCAGCCGGAAAGCAGGCTAGCAGAAAATAGTTTCACAGCGGGCAGTCTTAGAAAAGAAGCTTTGTTTATGGAACGTTTAGATGAAGGCACATATAAAGAGTGATGGGGGGGGAGATGTTGATAGTAATTGTAGTTAGACAAATATTCTTGCATCACGTCACGGCTAAAATAGGCGTTAGAATTTTAAAAATTTCAGCAGGTCATTGTGAAGGCGGACTTAGTCAACGCAAAATACCAGAAAACCTTACAACCCAACTTACTACCGTTAATAGAGTGATTGTTAACTTGATTAGTGCGGAAAAAGGAGTGTTCGGTATCCCGTCTGGTCTGCCAGCAACTCTCTAACAAATCCAGTACATCCGAATTTGTTTTGTAAATATTTTTATATGGTTCTCCTGTAGGAGAAATCTCCCTGAACTATTTTCGTTTTTTCTTGCTCACATGCCCCTATTCCGAATTCGTAGTAGCGGGCCGATATCATTGAAGTGTTGTTTTCTGTTTTTCTCTCCCAATATGGTCATTAATAATGTTTTTTTTTTACGTTTAACATATTTCAAACTGATATAAGTTATTGCACAATAAAAATAATTAAATTGAAAAAAAAAAAATATTTTCTTATTTCGAATAATTTAATCAAGTAAAAAGTCTATTCTTTTCACTTGATTTCTAAATTTAAAAAGTAATCCTAGCCAATTACGGTACCTAATAATGTAATGAAAAATATCATAAAAATTAAATTGAACTTGAAAAAATAGCCTATTAAATTTAGTAATCAAGTAAAAAATAGAAGTTGAAATTAAAAAGTCTACAGAAAAGTCTGATTGTATTTTGATTATTTTTATCTTTATGGAGGTAAGTATCTTTTATTTTCTTCGGCAGGATTTGATTTGATGTTTCAAACTTTGTCTATTAGACATTCAAGTTTTTTATTGCCTAGTTGGCATTCAAGTTTTTTCTTGTCTAGTAGGCATGAAAGTTTTTTCTTGTCTAGTAGGCATTCAGGTTTTTTCTTGTCTAGTAAGCAGTCAAGTTTTATTTTGTCTATTAGACATTCAAGCTTTTTTTTTGTCTATTAGGCATTACAGTTTTTTTGTTTCGTTTTTTTTTTTTTGTCTAGTCGGTACTTAAGGTTTTGTTGCCTTGTAAGCACTCAAGCTTTATCTTGTCTAGTAAGTGTAATGAGCGAGGTTTCCTCTTTGTTGTCCTAAATTTAAATGCTTAAAATAGTTTCTCTACATGTATCGTTACAGATGCATTTGCTTGAATTAAAAAAAACACATTATAAGTGAATCGGATGTATTTCTTTGAATTTATAAAAATTGCCATTTTCATAACGCCGAATGTATGAAAAGACAGGTTTTTCTTCAAGAAACATTTTGGCCAAACTCCGTGACAAAGCTTTACCCAATCACCCCCTCACATCTTTCTCAAGCGGTAATTTGCTATCTTAACTCACGCATAATGACAGCCTTAAGCATACGCACGCAAACACCAACAGACACACAGACACAACTTATTATTTTTTCTCACTATCGTCTGCTCAGCAAATACAAATGTATAAATGTATTTATTTTAAACAAGCGGGGTTACCCGGCGTTGCCTGTGTATTTGGAGGTGTAACAGAAAAAAAATTTTTGTAGTCAGGCAGGGTCGAAGCCATGACGCGAAGACGGAAAAGAAAGTGAAAGAAAACGTGACATCTTACCGCTACGCTACGAGGCCATTGGAAGTGAAAAGCCTTCAAATTTCGGGATGGCAATCAAAACGTTGACTTACTAAGTGAATGACTTCACGCAGGTGCAGACATGAAGGTTGCCTTAAGGCCAGTTCAGCTTTCCGCTGTTTCATTTATTTGTTTCCTCATGATGTTGGGGGAAACCAGCTCCCCACAAAAGGGGAGTGTCCAAATGAATAGCAATTGTCTGCTATGAGGGGTTTCCCCACATTGATCAAAGCAAATGAACCCCTCTGTTACTACAATGACTTTAAAAATGTTAACAAGCATTCAATTTCCTCCTATTCATATGAACTACCATTTAAGACCTACATGATATATATCTTTTGTGAAGTTGTGATTTTGGATTCATTATTTTCTTTGTGTTTATCAACTAATATTTCTCTCACATTTAAGTCAGTCAGCCTTAGGCATAGGCAAACTGGCAGGCGGCTAGGACTTCCGATTATGAGAGCCTCGCATAGGAATCACTAGAAAGAAATTATATACATAATGCTAATTTTGCATAAACAAGCTCTATGCGTATTTATCAATGCATATTTCCTTGCATACTTAGAGTATAGGTAGAGTTCACAAGAGAAAATATTAATAAACATATCGATACGCAGTGGCTTGTTACTATTTTTAGAAATTACACCAAGAAATGTCTGCCGATCTAGTTTATTTATAGAATGCTGGCAGGGGAGTCCGACGTTGCCCGGAATTGAATGAGGATAAACGAAAATTTTACACCCGTATATTTTTATTGTCATCGAAATCTGTGAAATTGCTTGGGAGGAAGCTTCACATGCCCGTATGCAGCAACTTAGTTCAAAATATATGTTATTCTACATTACACCCAAGAGAACCTACTGTTTCTTTTATAAAATTATTTTATATAAACTTCTTTCCAGTTAACAACAACAACAACAACAAAAAAAACATTAAGAAATTTACGTGCGAGGGTTGAACCTACAGACCAACTAACGCAAAAAAAAAAAAAAAAAAAACACGTAAATTTTCAAGTTTTATAAGATTCTTTACACTTAATGAAAAAAATTAAGAAATTTACGTGCGAAATTTGAACCTACAATCACGTCATGCAAACAAAAAACACAAAAAACAAAAAGAAAAAAACAAAAAAAACACGTAAATTTTCAAGTCTTATAAAATTCCTTGCATTTAATGAAAAAAAAAAAAAGAAATTTACATGTGGAGTTTGAACCTACAGACAGCGTCATGCAAAAAACAAAAACAAAAAAAAAAAACACGCTATCAACTTACCCACAGTAGAATTTTCACGGCCCGTTGTTCTATCATTGTTGTTAAGTGAGGGCATGGAAAAAATGGCTTTACCGATGATAGATAAATTAAAATAACGGTATCGATTATTAGTAATTATCGAGGGTATTCTGAGCCAAAACTAAGCTAAGATCATTTCTAGACTTATACACTAAAGTTCTGTTAATTTTAAAGAAAATCTGTTCAGCCGTTTCGGAGTCTATAAGAAATGAACTCACATACACACAAAGTTGCATTTATATAATTGTAGAGATAATCTAAGCTTGCATATGATACGAAGGCAATCTATTCATCGTCATCGCATTGATCGCACACCTACTATATTCATTCTAGTTGTCAGATCATGCGTGTATGGAAATGCTTTGTTCTCGTCTATTTGCGAATGAATATTAATATTTAATGTATGTTTTATTGATGTCAAATCTGTCTTAGATGCGCTAATTTTGATTTAATTCAATTTCTAAAAGGTAAGATTATTTCCAACGCTACAATTTTTTTAATAACAGTAAGGCTAAGTAAACACCGGTCTTTTACCAGTCTCGTAAATTCATGTTAAAATCGTAACGGCACTGTAGACAAAAATCCTGACTAAAAAAAAAAAAAAATGAATAGCGTAATTGAAAGACAGAAAACGGTAAGGGCTTTTTGGCTAGGAGCAAAGTGTAGTATCTGTTCTCATACTACACTTCACCTTTTCTGGCTTCAATCAGTGATGTAGAACTCCTTCTAGATTGAGGCAATTTTAATTTTTAATCCTATTCAAAGTGCACTTTTGGAGGAAGCTGGATTTTCCCCACATTAAAAACCGACCTTGTGTCTAACTCTGTCCTCGTGGTGAGGCAAGTTAATAAGAACATCTATTTTCTAAATGGTAAAAATTTATTTGCATTGTAGACAGAAATTCTAATCACAAGTTTTTTTTGTTTTTTTTTTTGTTTTTGATAGACAAAAGTTTATTCTCTTAATTACTTAAATTAAGTAAAAACAATTTTCATTAGAAATGTTTCTCTAAAACCGTCTCTTCCCCCCAAAAAAACTTCGAGTCAAATTGAAACCCTTAAAAAGACAGGGGGGGTGTGGACTCCAAATAAGCGTTGGAAGGCGATATGCGAAAATAGATTACTGTACAGTTCGCTAGATTTCGATACCTTATGGAGAAACGGATATGAGTAAAAAGAAGAAAAAAGAAAAAAAAAAAAAAGAAAAAGAAGTTGCGCCGTATTTTTTATTTTCCCGCCGGGAAAATCAAACATACGTAGCACGAGACGGTGACAAATAGAAACGCTTGTCACGTGACCGGACTGAGTAAAAACGACTTTGTCATATCCGGGTGTTTCCCCGATTTGTCATTGCGCAAACACTCACTTCACCGTCCCAGAAAAAAAAGAAAACAAAAAACAAAACAAAAACATATAATTCGTTTACTATAATCATCCTAAAACATCTTGACCACAACAGTGCTTATACACCTACGCAAACACATGTACTTACACGGCTACTGCTCTTTACTACTTGTTTATATATATATATATATATATATATATATATATATATATATATATATATATATATATATATATATATATATATGTATATATATATATATATATATATATATATATATGTATATATATACATATATATATGTATATATATACATATATATATATGTATATACATACATATATATATGTATATATATACATATATATATGTATATATATATACATATATATATGTATATATATACATATATATATGTATATATATATATATATATATATATATATATATATATATATATATATATATATATATATACTTACATCCGCTTTTTCATAAGTTGTCAAGATCTAGCGAACTGTAAAGTAATTTCCTATTATTTATAACTATGACAAACTGGTTCACGCTAGATCACCGAAGTTAAATTGAGTTATGTGACTATTAAAATGGATGATGGTTTGGGTATATCAGACGCTGTATGTGCTCTTTGATATGCTGTATGTATAATAACTAGGGCTATGACAACAGCATATTCTTTTCTTTGTTTTGATTCTCAGGTATATATCCATTGATATCTTATATATTTTTTTTATGTAGGTCTTGGTTGATTAATTGTGTCTATCTGTGTCAGATATATACTCGAGAGTCAAAGCAATGAAAAGAATATGCTGTTGTCCTGGCCCTAATAATAACTTAGGGAGCTGAACGTCTCTACCTTAAACAGTTCCATGTACTTATATATTTGTTTCTTTTTTTTTTTTACAGGGGAATCGCCATTTATCAAGGCCAGAAGGCTAATAAAGAATAAGGGTTAATGAGTGTATAGTGGTCAATGGGACAACAGCGCAGTGATCCTTAGTCGTGGAAATTGGGTATACATTAAGTATTCAGGGGGCGGCTCCACAAGAACTTGTTCACATTGGACAGCGATGTTGTAGTCAGCTGGCAAGCAAACCAACGGAACAGAGTTCCACGAGCGGACAGTTCTAGAAAATAAGCGTTGTTTTTGGAGTCTGCTTCTCTCTCTGATATTCAAGAAGGTTGTCATACAGGGGGTAATGAACTCATTGGCCCTAGTAAAGACAATTCTTCTAGGAAAACGATACCATGATTTAAAAAAAAAAAACAACAACAAAAAATAAGAAAACAAAAACAAAAAAAACTGCATCGAAAAAGTTTGTTATTTCTGTAAGGCAATATTGATTAGTCGATCACTAAAGTGTCTCTGCAGCTGTAACATTGTACACTTTTTTATGGTGTCGCAACCCCTTCAAATTTGTCATACGCCACCACGGAAGTAGTAAGTCTTAGAAAACTGTCATGGGAAAGATCCAATCACAAAATCAATAGAAAGTATAGGATGGAACGATAAAAAGCAAACAACACTACAGTTTTATTTTGTAAGTTTTATTGAATAAATCAATTGAGGAAACTTGGTTATGTAGTAGAGCTAACATATATTTAATGTAGCCACCTTCGGGTCCGGAACTGGGAGCATGCCTTTTTCACAAGCGTCGGCAGGTGCTCGGTGAATAATCGTCGGAGGGTGGTAATCAGGCTGGTTTTAATGTTGTGTGAGGTCATGATGTTCTCAACGTATAACCAAACGAAGTAGTCCAACGGGCTCAGGTCTCAGGAGTAGGAGGTAGTGAGAGAGAGGTACAATGAGTAGCACTCATTCTGAAGCCAAGCCTCGGCCTCTTTGAGCTTGTAGGGCTGGCGCCGAATTCTGCTGCCAAAACCCAGGGGCTGCCAGCGGCCACCTGATTGACTCAGGCGATCATCAAACTCTTCAGCACATACAGGTACACTTTAGTGTTGACTTTCCAGCCGACCGAAGATGTGAGGTGGCATGATGTGTCCCTCACTTGAAACCACACCAAAGACCATAACCATGGTCGGAAAGGGTCGTGCGATGCGTTGAGCTGTGCCTTCAAACGTTGAACCATCCGGATTAGCATTTTGAGGGTGCTGGCAATGGTCCTGTTGTTATAAGTTTGATCAAGAGGGAGCATGAGTTGTACAGTGGCGCATCTCCGATTTCACTCGTTGGACATTGTATCATTTTCAAACATGATAGAAGGCTCCTGAGATTTGTACACAACGAACCAACTAGTAGATGGTCTGCAACAAAAAAGAAAACCGGTTTTCATTAAACGAAATTGGAATCATGTCGTCTTTTGTAGGGCGACAATTTTATCGTTCCACTGTATTGTCTCATGTTAGTGCGCAATTATAATAGTCTAACCAGATACGGCGTGATCACATTGGCACACCAGTTCTCATGAGATCACTCAAGTGAGCTTGGTCAGTACCAAATGGGTGACTATTTGGAATACCAAGCGCTGTATGTTGGAGGACGTTGACACCTTCCTGCAAGAACTGCAGAAACATGGCATCTCCATCTCTTTTATATATATATATATATATATATATATATATATATATATATATATATATATATATATATATATATACGACTGGGGACCACTTGCGAATTTAATATTCCCATGACACTTTCTCCTTCGGTGAAAGGTGGTTCAACTCGCTTTGGGTGAAAGCCACTGGGTTTAGTCTAACCGGAGATAGAAATACAAAATGGCGTTTAAATCTGGTGAGTATAAAGCCTATTCAGGATCACACGTCCTATTGATTAGACGGTTACACCGAGTGATTCGAAGTGAACGGAGGTTCTTCATCCTGTTGGAATCACCGTCCATCCCTGATGAGACATGTCCGTCTATAAAAAAATTTGCCGGAAACACTTAATGAGAATACATTTTAAAAAAATTGGTAGTTACAGTCTAATAAGTATGAAATCTATTCAAGATCACATCTCCTACTGATGAGGCGATCAGCAATGTATTGGCTACCGTATTTACGCCGCGGTGGCATAAGTGATTCGAGTTCGACAGACCACATTCCATTACAGTTCGTTTAAACATGCACTGGGATACAACATTGCCGCGATACACAGGGGTTGGAGCTTGGTTGGTAGCACGGGACCATTTGGAACACATTTCTTTATTTTAGTCTTAATGCAGTACACAGTCTTGGCGGGTGCACTCGACTTCCTCTGAAGGTGGAAGTTTCCAGGGAATTTCCACTCCAGCTGCATGTGTATCTTATTCATGCTAGATTATTTAACCCGTTGTTTTTTCTACTGGACGATGTTGCCGTACTTTTGCATTTCAACCCGTCTTATACTGGCCAAGTTCAACGTTACTTAACTTGGATAGTCTAACGATAACTGGTGTGTCAACATTATTATATCGTAAATCTGAGGCACATTACCACTAATCTGCTTTCATGAGAACTACAACACGGTTGTCTTTAAATTTTAATGTCAATAAAACGCCCCCATAAGTCATCAAACGTATGTATTTTTTTTTTATAAAAGTTTTGCTACTTTTCAAGGCTGAAAGTCCATTCGAGGATAAGACTTAAATGAGTATACGGTGTACGTTGGTTCTGAATCTTTTATAATATTCATCATCATTTAATTGTCGATCAAACATTAACCTTTAGTGGATTTTAGCTTTGATTGGCAGTGAGTAATTTGTATTAAAAGATAACGGAATGAAAGACGATAAGAATATGAGAGAAGAAAGGAAGAGAGGAAATGGTAGAAAATGAAAACGAAGAGAAAATTATCGAAAGAAAAAAGAGGAGATAAGAAAGATGAAAGGTGTAAAGTATGAAAGAAAAGGAAGAACAAAGCATACCTTCAAAAAAAAAAAAGAAGGGAAAGAAACTTATTAGAAAGATAATTTAATGAAAAATTAATTGAAAAATAAAAACAATATTTTTTGTTGTTGTTACAAACAAAATACTGTAGTATTATTCATCGGACTACTGTTCTCATCTTGAGTGTGATTTTCACACCGTTTCGGTCGATGTAACCTCCGACCTTCTTCAGGTGTGGCTGACGGGGCAAAAGCACGTTAGCCCCGTGAAATAAATAAAGGGTTCCGCTCGAAATTCCGTCCAAATTCCCGAGTCCGACAGAAACATTTCCGAGTTCGACAAGATACACCTGAAGAAGGTCGGAGTTTATATCGACCGAAACGTTGTGAAAATCACACTCAAGATTAGAACAGTAGTCCGATGAATAATAATACATATAACCAATTGTCATCTCAAAAATTCAGAAACGTAAAGAAAATACTATGAATGATTATTGGAGAATTTTTACGAAACTTGAAAAGTTATATATATATATATATATATATATATATATATATATATATATATATATATATATATATATATATATATATATTTATATTTATATAACAACCACTCATTGTAAAATAAGTTTCATCAATAAAATATTTATTTTTTGAATACAAAAAAACTTATACAAACAAAAATATATTTTAATCTTTATATGATTTTTAATGATTTCTTTTATTTAAATGAAGAAAATATTTATTTATTTACTTTTTTCTTTTAAAAAAATGATGGCAAATAAATGATTCTTAAATGGCGTTGGATGCTGCAGTTTTAATGGCTCTGCGTTTCGACACCTTTCAAAAATGTCCTTATTATACATGAGTGCCAAAAACTTTACACAGAAAGACGTACAGAACAAGAATTTATCCCAGTAGATGAAATAAAAGGCTCAGCTTTAAACTCTTAATAGATTCCCGAGTTCGACAAGACGCACCTGAAGACGGTCGAAGAAGTAGACCGAATAACTTTAAAATTTGAAGAAAAATTCGAGGAAATAAGAAAATAAGGAAAAATAAAAGAAAGAACGAAAAACTAAATAAAGGAAAATGAAAGCAGATAAAGAACGAAAGAAAAAATGAAGAAGAGATTAAGAAAAAAGAAACGATAGAACGAATGAAAGAGTAGGAAAAGAAAAAGAAAGAAGAGCAAGAAAAAAACAAAAGAAAAAAGAAAGAAACAAAAGAAAAAGAAAGAAAGAAAAAGTAACAGGAAAAACAGAAACAAAGAAAAGAAGGAAAACGGTAATAATGTAAAGTAAAAAAAAGAAGGAAAAAATGAATAAAAAAGAAAAACGAAAAAGAAGGAAAGCACAACAAAAAGGATTAAAATAAAGACAGAATAAAAGAATTGTAACAGAAAAACAAGAGGGGAAAAAAGAAAAGCCGAAAAAAACAAACAAATAAAAAAAATAGAAAGAAAGAAATATAGAAAATCGGAAGTAATAGAAAATAAAATAATTCTGAAAAGGAAAACTGAAAAACAGGATATAAAGTAAAGATCATCAAAACAGCAACCAGTGAAAAGGGACAGCGCTGGAGTGGTCGGTAAATTTGGCGCGAAAAATCTTCGTGACGAAAGAACAAGAAAAGAGGAAAACAAAACCAACTTCCTCCACCCTCCGCCTCCTCCTCATTTCGTTCTGCATTTTGACAGTGATGACGTCAGTTGTGCGCTGCCTTTCCGCAACGCTGTCTCTTGTAGTAAACAAGCGATTTTATAGGAGTGGGTAAAACCCAAAACACCCACACCTCTCTCTCCTTTTCTCTCTCTCTCTCCCCCTCTCTCTCTCTCTTTCTCTCTCTCTCTTGACTTTATCTATCTATCTATCTATCTATCTATCTATCTACTATTTATCTATCTGTGTGTGTGTGTGTGTGTGTGTGTGTGTGTATTATTTCAACCTCGACTGTATTAATTTAAATTATTACAAGTTATTTCAATAGACCGGATTTTTTGCCATATATATATATATATATATATATATATATATATATATATATATATATATATATGTTTTTTTAATAAATATATATATATATATATATATATATATATATATATATATATATATATGAGATGCACAGTATGCACATAACAATACTAATCTACATTGACGTAATTCTTAGACAAAAAAAAGGAACCTTGTTTTGAGGGTTATTATTATACATTTGCAAAATTCCTTGAAAACATACACAAACATGCAGGGTGTCCTAAAAGAAGTTAACGGATTTGAAATTCCCACGCCTCGGTGGTTTAACGACTCAGCTTTTCTTAAAATACCCTACCTCTATATTCCTATCATTCAACCACGGTAGTGGTTGAATATATGCTTAAGTCCGAAATTGAATGAATCGAGACACATTCAAACCCCCACTACTAATTCCGTTCGCAACCAAATTTCAAACAGGTTATATAGTTGGATAGATCACCTCATTAGCTACATTTTGAAAAAAAAATTTCGAAAATTGGTTCAGTAGGAAAAAAAGTTACAACAAAATATGTGGGTTCACAAACAGGAGAGAAAGTACATAAGTGACTAACGCTTTTTTTTTTATTTTGCATAACATTTTTGTATATAAATATTTTTACTGCGATTTTGCCAATATGACATGTTAGCGTAACGGTTAGAGTACCGGGGGGTTGGTGGAAAGATTTTAGGTTCAATCCCGTGTATCGTTTTTTTATATTTAAAAAACCGAACTTTAAAAGAGGATTCAGCATACAGTTCCATAGTAAAGGTGATAAAATCCCAATTTGGAGGTTCATTTAACTACTTCCCTTTTAACAGTTGCTCTCAGTAGTTCTACTCGAACTGTTCTGTGCCTCACCGTATACTCAATCCATCGGATGAGTACTGGTGGCACATTGAGTTCTCGTAGCAACTTGAACATACTACTGAAGGGTATGTTGTCAAAAGTTCCAACAATATCTAAAAAGACACCGAGTGCCATCTTCTTTTTTGTTAGTTTACGCTCTATACAGATCACGAATTCATGAACCGCAGTCTCGGTAGAGACACTCGCTCGGAACTACTGTGATTGAATGATAAATATTGCATAAATATGTTGTTGAGAGCTAATTTTTTTTGACAATCATTAATAAATATTATAAATTTATATATTAATACAATAGCAATGCCTGGAAAAATCATGGATTATATGGAAAAATGCGCGCATGAAAAGTAATATTCTTAAGATTTTATTAAACCTGGAAAAGTAAAGGACATGAAATTCAACCTGGAAAAGTAAAGAACAAGATATTCTAGTAAAGTAAAAAATAAGAATTTTTTAGACTTAAAATATTGCAGCTAAAAAATGAATTAAATGATCCTAATTATGATATAATAAAATTATTAATGTTTATGTAAATTATAAAATTATTAATTCCATCTACTAACGAACTAACTAATGAATTAATTTTATTCAAACAATTTTCACTACATAAATATATGCAAATAATAGGGGGGAAATAAGTTCAATCCAGCGACTGACACCCTTTCTAACTCAACAATAAACAACAACATATGCAAATAATAAATAAAATATTTATCAATATTCACATTTTATTTTTAGCTGCAATATTTTAAGTCTAAAAAATTCTTATTTTTTACTTTACTAGAATATCTTGTTCTTTACTTTTCCAGGTTGAATTTCTTGTCCTTTACTTTTCCAGGTTTAATAAAATCTTAAGAATATTACTTTTCATGCGCGCATTTTTCCATATAATAATTTATTTATTTATTTATTTTTTTGTGTATTGATGTTCATATTAAAACCCCTTTTTTCTATTGATATTTATTTGCTTCCCCACGAAGGCAAAATGTGATACAAGGTCGTTTTTAATGTAAGTGGGAGGGGGCAGCTTCCCAAAAGAAGTGTGAAGGGGGCACTCTTACAGGGACAAAAAATAACAATTGTCTCAGTATAGAGCGTTCATTCTCCATTGACGAAGGATAAATTAACTTAAGTGTAGCATCAGAACAGATACTACACTTTGAGATATCAAATCGTTTATTCAGGTTAAAAATACAATATAAATTCAACACGAACAACAATTTTAGACACAATACCAATTCAAAAAAGGGGGAGAGTAGGGGTCGTTGGTCATCCTTGTCACTCTAAAACTAAACATAAGGTTTTCTTAGCTAGCATTCTCTTTCACCATAATACCGTATTCACCCTTTCGTACTGGGGGACGTCCTACTTAGAACCCGATCGTTTAAAACACTTTATTGACGTGTAAAACCAAAAAAAATTACAATAATTATACAATAATTCGTTTGTGTCGAAGGCGGGGGAAGAAAAAAAATTAAAAAGAAGTTAATAAGACCGTCCCAACCCCGTCTAATTGATAGACCTTCTATTTCACTTTGGTTTGTAAAGCAATCTGAGGTCCTGCGAGACAGTCTCTAGGTGCGGGTGCCCTCTAGATGGGACGAAAGAGAGAAAAGAAAAATTAGTGGATGAGGGGGGGTAGTGATTGATTTCTTTCTCTCCAAGATGAGTGAAATTCAAAGAGGAGGGGAGAGGGAATTTCGGTAAATTTTTGCGAAGTTCCCCAGAGTATTATAAACACACTAACCTCCACATATAAAGAATTGTTTTCGGAATGCCCCCCACCAACCTCGAAAGTTGTTCTTAACATGGGGAGGTTGGTGATGTTTATTTCAAAAGCCGTTCTTAACATAGTGTGGTTGGAAATGTTTATACTACGTTGGGGCAGGTCGTAAAAAAATACCAAAATTTCAATTAGGAGGCGGGTGGGGATCTTGGAGGCGTCATAGTTAAGGAGGGATTGGGCACTCAATCGGCTAGATATGAGGCTAAAAGTTAGATCACATTTGACGGAACTGCGCGTTCCACACCTAGGCGGGGAACACGTATTCAAATTTGGCTCCTTTTCGTACATACAGACTTGCTACGTGCATCCATCTTCTGTAAAATACCGCGCGATGCAGCTTTTTTCTATCGCATCTGATCTTCACCCGTAGTTGGTGTTTAAAGAAAGCAATCAGAGCCTGATCAGAAAAAGACAACACCCTCCACTGGCCATCTTGCAATCGCGACGTCCAAATCACCGTTCTCGCCACGGTCAGAATCTTAATGTAGACCATCTGTCTTTCCCGGTCCCACAGCGGCCTCACGTTGTCAACGATGTTGGATACGCTAATATACGACCAGAACAGGCGGAGTTCGCAGCAATCGAAAAACGCATGATCCATCGTTTCTACAGCCGTTGTTACGCAACGAGAACAACGCCTCTTTTTTATTTATTTAAAAAGAAAATACAACTTTGTTATATATGGGTCGTATAATTGCATTCATCTGCAAAAAAAAAAAAATAGCTAATTTTCATATTCTTTTGAACATTCATTTTAATTAATTCCCTATTAGTTTTTCTTTCGGTTTTCTTATGGGGTGATCGGATTTAATTAACTATTTTAGATATTCTACATGATTTATATTTGCGTAATATTTGCGTAAAAATATTATAGTAAATACAAACCTCTTTCTATATATATATATATATATATATATATATATATATATATATATATATATATATATTTATGTATGCGTATATATATTTCGTTAAAAACTTGCCTACCAAACTCCTCTATCAATTTTTGGTCTACAGGCATGAAACTTAATACATAAGGTATTCGAACCCCTGCGAAACTTTATTATTTGGGGTTAGCGAAAAAAAATCGGCGTGAAAGGGTATTTTTGAGGGGTACACAATTTAAATATTACAATCCTGAAGGAAATACTTTTTTTTTAATTCATGATTAAACATAAAACAATTCTTTTTAAAAAAGGAGGCGCAAGAAGAAAAATTAAGGGTCTAGTCAGCTGACCGATTTCACTCGCTCTTTTTCCAAACTTTATCAAGGGATTTAAAAAGGAAACATAAAACAATATGGACATTATTAAAATAAAGTTACGTTGCATTCTGTTCGTGAATGAAAGGGAAGCGAATAAAATAAAGCAGCGTTATAATAGTTTTCGAAGATTCTAGATGTTTATCACGCTCAAGCCAAAAGACATTCCATCTTTTTACAGAGAGAAGGCTTCTTCAACCGAACGATCTTTAAAAGAAATGTTGCGTGAGCACGATCCAGTAGATATCTCACTGCTGATGCAATTCTCTATCTATATAAAAGCCAGGTACGTCCAAGGATGGAATACTGTTGCCACATCTGGGCAGGAGCTACTAGAAAAGATTTGTCCTGCCTTGATAGAGGTCAAAATAGACTTCGTAGCCTCTTAAGAGATGTCATTTTCTCTTAGCTGCAACCTCTATCTCACAGAAGAGATGTTGCGAGTTTGTCTCTGCTTTATTGTTAGTTTCATGGAAAGTGTTCCACTGAGCTTCAATCCACGGTACCCCCATCGCCAAACTTTCACAAGAAACACTCGTCTAACTGAAAACACTATCAAAAATTCCCCCCACTCTTTATCTGTGCCTAAACCTAAACGTAGATTCCATGAACAAAGTTTTTTTCTTAGAACTGCACGCCTGTGGAATTGTCTTCTTGCTTTCCAGCTGACTACAATATGGTTGTCTTCAAGTCCAACGTAAACAAGTCTTGATGAGCCGTTCAACTTAACAAATTTACCGAATTTCCATTACTAACGATTACTATATTGTCCAATTGACTACTGTACACTCTTAACCGTTATCCTCGAGTGGTCTCTGGGCCTTGATAAGTGGTTATGCATATATGTAAAAAAAAACGACTCAGAATTGAAAATGAGTTCGTGCTGAAGTTCGCTGCATGACAGATTTTTAATGCGATGATCAGTGATTGAACACTCGTATAAGTTGGGAAATACGTCCGTTGCTCGGTATGTCGCATTTCTGATTTTGCTAGATACAGCAGAAAAACACACACTACAATACTTTTTCTTCTTCTTAATGGAGCATTAAAAAACAGTAATAGTCTAGTTTAGAATTGAAACGGACAAATCTCCATAAATACTAGATAAGAAGATTAGTATTTGAAGTAGAAATAGAGTTACGTCTTCAGACAGACAGACACAAAATCTCCATTAGTAATAGATGCGTCTGGTTACTCTGCTATTTTGAACGAAAGCAGGACAGAGCAAACTTCAGCGTGACGAACACTTCATCAGACCTTACAAAGGTGCGTAGGCGTATTTAAGAAAAATTTCCTTCCGTTCCACTGATATAGAGCGGCATTCTCACAAGTCTGCACGAGATGACAACAATGTTACCGGAAACACAGCCATGTTGACACAGAGCGAAAAAACTTGACCGATTTCTTCGAATATATATATATATATATATATATATATATATATATATATATACCAGCAGAGCGCCCGGCATTGCCCGGTCGAAAAATACGCTTAAATATTTTATGTTGATTCATGAAGATTTCGTATATATCATTGTATTATATTTGGCACAATATATAGTAATCATTTAAAAAAAAAATAAAATAAAAAATAATGACTACCGAGAATCGACACCAAAACGATTTACTTTTTGCTTTGACATTAATGTCTGAGCTATGAAGACATGTATGTTACAAAGACGTAAAATTAAAACAGGAAAAATAGCTATTACGTTACGAATGCATATTCGTAATGCCTTCGTTCGACCTTCATCAGGCACATTTCATTTTTTTTTTAATTTTCACACTTTTGCACCGATTTTCTGCAACTAAAATCAAAATATAAAGTTTCACGTGGGTTCGAATACCCTATGTATTAAGTTTTATGTCTGTAGACCAAAAACTGACAGAGGAGTTTGGTACGCAATTTTTTTTAAACAAATACATATGCGCATACAGAAATATATATATACAGGGTGACCCTCCCCCCCTCAAAAAAAAAACGAGCCCCAACTCTAATTAGGCCCCGTTTCTTAGTGTTTTGTCCGAATGAAATGAAACTTTGGTCATAACTAGTTTATTATATTCAAAACATCACATCAAAACACTAGGGTCTTTGGCCTTTTTTTCTCTGTTCTACAGCATATGTTCTAGATGGCCTCCATTTAGCTTTTGTTTTTTGGGGGGTCACACTGTATATATATATATATATATATATATATATATATATATATATATATATATATATATATATATATATGAAGATGTTTATCTTTATTATAACCCTTTTACACAAATATTACACAAGTATAAATCATGTAGAATATCTGCATGAATATAATTACACGTAATGGTATACTAAAGATGATCATACCCTAAAAAAACGGAAAAAAAACTAATAGGAATTAATTAAAACGAATGTTTCAAAGAATATAAATACATTACTCAAACCACAACTGTCCTAAGTCGGCACTGCTTGATCCCAGTGGCAAGGAGAAGTCCAGTGCCGATTCAGGAGAGGTGTAGTTTGAGATTGCGCAATCCTTGCCTTACAATTTCACGTGCAGCTATCCCTACTGGGGATATCCATTGTCTTTCGATTTTAACAGAGAGTTTCCTATATATGTAATATGGCTATTATTTCGTCTACAGACGTTAGCCATCGCAATGCTTCCCACCAACCTAGTTTTTAGGTTAATCATCAGAGCCACCCAAACCACGTCCGTGGGCCTGAATATGACTTTTCAGGCCAACATTTGACTTGCACAGTCTGCCACCCATATCGCGCCTCCGTTTTTTTTTTGTCTTCCTCTGCTCATGTCATGCATTTTTTGTTTTTGTTTTGTTTTGTTTTGTTTTGTTTTTCTTTTGTTAATTTAAGCCGATTTTGAGATGAACACGCGATTACAATCCTCACATTTCTAACTGTTCAATTCCAAGGCCAAAACCGACACATTGCCTTTCCGAATGCTTCTTTTGAATTCAGCATGATCGATTCATTCCCTCGCAAAAATTTCAGATTCCCCTCTAACTAGCTTCCTCCATTCGGGACGGCATTTTGCTATGATATCCTAGTTCTGAACAGGAATTTTGAAAGCTTTAAGATCGTCTTTTATGCAATCTTTGAAGCGCTTCTTTGGTCGATGTTGAGGGCGTTTTCCAGTTTTAAGCTCGCCATAAAACAGCTGCTTAAGCAATCTCACATCCTCCATGACCTACCCAGCGCAACCGGTCCCTCATCACCATTGCTTCGATAATCTAACACACAGCCTTCCCGAAAATATCTGTGTCAGGTGTCAGTGACTACCATTGCACATTTAGAATTCGCCTGAGGCATTGCTGATAGAATCTCTTAAGTTGCTTTAAGTGCCAACGTTGTGTTGTCTAACATTCAGATGAGTAAAATACACAGGTCCAGTAAGCACTGACCTTGGTTTTTACGCCACGATCACACCACATCCACTTTTCTAGTGTTCCAAATGCCGTGCCGGCCTTCTGGATGCGGAGACATTACCCGATTTCAGAGAGCCATCTCTGGGGGCTATGCTATCTAAGTACACAAATGTGTACACAACATCCAGCCTACTTTCCCCCACATAGATATTTGGTTCAATGTATGGACAACAAGGTGCAGGGGGAACACCACTTTTGTCTTCTTAATGCTGATAGGCACATGCTAGTGAAAAAACCATTCATTATATGTTGCATATCGCACTCCGAATGAGACACAAGATCAGCATCATTAGCATAGAGTAGTTCCCTAATTAGATCTTCCAATGTTTGTCACTGGCATTAAATCTTCGTAGATAAAAGACTTTGCCAGAAGCCCTAAAGTGGAGAAGGACACCTTTATCGCAATCCTTAAATGCGTATGTAAGAAGCACTGCGCAGTAAATTGAGATTAAATTTAGAGCCGGAATATCCCCCTGTTTCACACCGTTGTCAACGGCAAACTCCCCGCATAATTGCTCTTAGACTGCAACTCGAGCCTTCACATTTCTATGGAATTCTGACAAAGATAGGAGGACATCCAATCTTCCCAAGAATTACATACATGTATACATATATATATATACACACACATATATATACACATATATTTATACATATATATATATACATGTATGTACATATATATACATATATATATACATACATATATACATACATATATATATATACATGCATATATATAGCTATATATACATATATATACATATACATACATATACATATATATAAATATATATATATACATATATATATATATATATATATATATATATATATATATAGTAGCGTTCGTGTGTGTGTGTATGTCTGTGTGAACAACTCTCCTACAGCCCAAACCACCGGTCCAATCATGACCAAATTTGGCATGATGATAGTTCCCCATCTTGAGATAATGCGCACCATTTTCTAAGATAAAGGTCAAAGGTTAAGGCTATAGCCTTTGTATATAAACTCTCCTACTGCACACACCACTGGATCCATGATTGTCTCCGATCTAAGTATGGTGCACGCGATTTTTCAAAATCAAGTTGAAAGATTAAGGCCATATTTGGTGCGGCACCATCCCCACCAAATTGGTGTTAGTCAGCATAAACACATAAAGCAATATTTGCTCTTAAAACACCCACTTTCTGCAAGTTGCTCACATTAAACGGGTACCCGAGCATATAGCAATGTCCCCTGCAAAGTGCGGGTATATATATAAGAGGGAATAACAAAAATACTATCGATATCAACCACCAGCGAAAAGAATAAGGAAACGTGTAGAAGAATGGTCTCATGACAATATGACAAGTACTACACTGAATCACTCCCCTGAGTAGGAGGAGGTAATATTTGTCTTGAGAGTTTCATTAAAACAGAACACATTCCCCGCCTAAAAACTGAGGAGTTAATGCGTAGGAAGATTATATCATAGAAACGGAACAAATAGTACACTAGCCTACCAAAGGAAAAGGAAGTTATTCCTGGTATGATAATATCATGAAAAAACAAAACAAAAAAACTAACTAAATAATTAAAAAGCATCGATATTGAGCACTTCCTGCGCGAGATGACGGCACTCTTACCGGAAGCGCGGCCATGTTGACACGAAAAGCAGAAATTGACCCATTTGTTCGAATATATTTATTTATTCCCTACAGAGAAAAATATAAATAAACGTTAAAACAAACAAATAAATACCAACAACAATAACAAATCATTCTTAATCTCTGCTGTTTCTTAAATTCGTATTTCTTTTCAGTCTTTTCTCACCAAATTTAAGTCAAGTTGTTTTTGTTTGTTTTTGTGTTTGTGATTTCTTTTCAGTGTAAAGTTTATTTAAGCCGCCAGGCAAAATTAACACGGTTCCCACACCGTTCGTTTTCCCATGGACACCTTTCTTGCGATCTCTTTCAACTGACCTTCATCAGTATGCACATGTCAATGTAACTTTTTAAGAAACTTTTTTTATTAATTTATATTTCTTTGAAATTGATGTATTTTTATACCCTCTCTCTCTCTCTCTCTCTCTTCTCTACCCTCTCTCTCGTACTGTCCGTCTCTCTCTCTTTTTCTCTCTCTCTTTCTCTTTCTCTCTTCGTCTTAATTGTCTTTCTTTTCCCATCACGCACTCTTCGTCTCGTTATCTTTGCCATCTCTCTGCTTTCCCTTTTTCCATCTTTCTCTCTTTTCCTCTCTCTCTTAAATCCCTGTCTCTCTCTCTCTCTTCCTCTTTCTTTCTCTCTGTATGTCTGTCTGTCTGTCGTTCTCTATTATCCATCTCTTTCCGTTTCTCACCATTTGTCTCTTTATCTCGCTCCGCCACTTTATCTCTTTTACTTTTCCTCTCTGTACCCCTCTCTTCCCCCCCATCCCCTCTATTTCTCTTTTGTTTTTGTTGTTTCTCTCCCAGCCTCTCATTCTTCCGCTGTTTATCTGTCTGCCTGCGTCCTCTCTTCCTCTTCTTTTTTCTCTCTTCGCCTCTCTCTTTTTCTGTTTCTATCGTCTCTTTCCCTCTCTCTTTTTATTACTCTCTTTCTCTCTTCCTCCGCCTATAACTCTTTATCTATTTATCTATCGCTCCCTTCGTTTCTGTTTCCCTCCCCCTCTCTCTCTCTCTGTTTCTTCGCCCCCCCCCTCTCTCCCTGTTCTCGCTCTCTCCCTGTTTCTTCGATCTCTCTCTCTTTCTCTCTCTCTCCCGCTTCTCCTGCTTTATCATTCTCTCTCCGTCTCTCCATCTTTGAATCTCTCTGTTTCTCTTCCTCTCCATGTCCGCTTATCTCTTTTCCTCGGTGTACACCGGCAAAGCTTGACAAGAATTGTACTAAACAGAAAGCGGAAGTCAAAATGTAAGTTTATTCAATATAACTGAGTACTTTAAAAGAAAAAAAACGCAGAACGCAAGATACAAACTGACACTTCTGTGACAGCTACTGAATGGTGTACTAGCATTTATCGATGATGTGAAGTGAGTTTAATGAATCGTGGAATGGTTTAGAACAATACTTTTTGTGACATAGGATTTATAGACAATTAGGTTGTAATGAACAGGGAAGTAGTTCAGCGGCAATGTGTTCCAAATGCGAGAAATTATTGCAACAAATCTCTGCCCATGGAAATTCTGCCTGACGCTAAACATACTGAGAGGGAAAGGAATGTATTTTTCTGTTATACTAACAGGAACAATTCCTACTTGACTGTCTTGCGCGGAAGAATTAAAGATTGAAGCTCAATCCAGTCCCTTCCATAGAAATAATGATGAGAAAATGATTATAGTGGACGGATTTCGGGTATTAGCAGACAAAACAAGGAAACATACTTACACAACAAATAAATGTTTCCAAACAAGGAAAACATATAAATGTTACCAAAGGCAAAATAAATTACTCTTCTACCTAACTGAGTTCTTTTTTGTATTTTAACTTATTTTAAAACTTCGAAAAAAAAAGTAGTGTGCGGCCTGTTGAGGTGAACGAAAAGATGGAGGTTTCCTTAAAGTCATTCGGACCTTTGATAATCGCTCAAATATCGAAAATGAAACAGAATACTGATAGAACATGTCATTGTCGCACGAATGGTAACATTTATTAGATGGATTTCGCTTTTGAACACCACTTTTTTTCTAACACAACAGACCTCACACTACTTTTGTTTCGCAGTAAATAAACACTTTAAAATAAGTTAAAACATAAAAACCTATCCAGATAGGTAGGAGAGTAATTTATATAGCATTAGGTAACATTCGTTTGTTGAACTAGACTGTTTAGCTCGTTAATAACGGGCAAAAATTACCACCCATTGACGTAGAATGAGTGCTTGGGAACTAATCCTTATTAATCTCTGCTAATTTCTAATTGTGCATCGATCAACTACCATGATACTTAGTCCGCTCCAATTTATAATAACAAAAATCGATACACAATTTCAGTCAGATCCGCTCAATTGTTTCCGTGAACATTTAAAAAGTAAAATCGGCGTTTTGGTGACTATTAATTCCTAACTGTGCATAAAACAGATACCGTACTACTTAGTTAGCTGTACCTTATCATAAAAAAGATCGATAAAAAATTTCAGCCAGATTTGCCCAATCGTTTTCGAGAAAATGTAGAACGTACAGACAGACAGACAGACAGACAGACAGACAGACAAAGTGAGATTACAAATGGAAAGGGGGATTAAAATGTTCGCCGTTTCGCGGGCCTTTTCAAGTGACTAGCTAAAAATAGTCTATCATAAAATATTTATTTTCATTGTTTTTATTATTATTATTATTATTATTATTATTATTATTATTATTATTATTTTATTTTACTATTATAAACAAAATTACTTGTATTTCTCCCGTCATCGAGACAGCACAGATACTCCACGTTACTCCTAGCAAGATGGAAAAAGGAAAAAGATGATAGCAACTTCGCTTTTTTTTCTTCTTTTTAAATTACGGAAACACGGCCATATTGACATGAAGCGTACAAACTTGACCTACATTTTTCAAATTTATTTTCGACCAACAAAATAAACAAACAAATAAGCCCCCCCCCCCAAAAAAAAAGGAAAAGAAGAAAAAAAAAGATAATCTTTTCCTTTTCTCAGGCTTTTCCCACCGATTTTTAGAGGAGGCTTTTACTTTTAAATATTTTTGTTTTTCTTTTCATTTTAAAGTTTATTTAAGCCGCCGGGCAAATTTAACATGGTTCCCAGATCGTTCGCTTTCCCATCAACACCTTTCTTGGGATCGCTTTTAATTGACCTTCATCGGTATACACGTGTTGATTTCTAGAATTTCATTTCTTTTTATTCCTTTTCTTTCTATACTCTTTTTCACCCCAAAACGAATCAAATAATTAGTCGATTTTCATTTATAAATCTACTAGCAGGCCGCTCGCCGTTGCCCGGGCGTAAAATACGATTTAATATGATTTAAAAAAAAATGAATGCAGATTTTGTATTTATTATTATAGAGCAATTTCCCCGTAAATTATTATATTGGACCCAATTTATATAGTAATGATTCCCAAGGTGAATGTATCTCTCTCTCTCTCTCTCTCTCTCTCTCTCTCTCTCTCTCTATATATATATATATATATATATATATATATATATATATATATATATATATATATATGACTTCGGCACCATTGGAATCGAAACCGAAACAGTCAGCCTTAGTCGTTACCGTCTGAGCTATCTCAAATTAAAAAAAGCTAAAATTAAAGGGACTTCAAGATAAACATATATGTTGGCATCCTCTGAAGTCGATTCACTATCGCCTAAAATTAACTGTTTTTTGTCCATTTTAATGCCTATGCAACTATTTTTACAGGCTAAGAAACAAATCGAAAGTGATCGACATTCTAAGTCACCCTATATATCAAATTTCAAGTTTGTAGACTTAACATTCTGAGATGAGTTAAATTGAGACTTTTTGCACACATAGCGACACAGTCACTTTATATATATATATATATATATATATATATATATATATATATATATATATATATATATATATAACTCTACAGAAAGTCAGGAAAACATTGGTATCGTCGGTTTCAAGCCTAACATAATTAATAGTAAATAATGTTAGGCTCTCATCAGCCATATTTTTTACTTTTATCTAACCGAAGAAAAACAAGGACCGTATATATTATCTCCAATAATGTTCATTTTTATTTAATTATAGCTTATCCGTCTTTATTTCTATTTTATTCAATTGTTCGATTATTTATTTGATTTATATATTTTATTAATTATCTGTTTAATTTATTTTGTACTATTTTGTTCCTAATTTACATGAGTTCCGGTCTCGATTGTTTATTTCTGACATGTCCAAGGGAAGTAATTCATGCATCGTTTTAATTCTTTAATCTTTTGATTCATTTTTATATTAATTGAAAGTTACTCATGAATTATTAATTAATATACGCATTTAATTTTAATTATTTAGATGTTAACGGATAAGTATTCCATATGCCATTATTTTATTTTTTATGTTTGTTTACTATATATCTGGATATATTTATATAATATTATTTTCCAAATTTTCATTTTCCTTTGTTCTCTGGCCATTTTTTATCTTACTATGTTTTGTGAAATATTTACTCTTGGCTTCAAAAGTGGTGCAAGGATTTTTTACCCTTCTCTCACCGCACTCGCTCCTTCCCCGGCTTGAACCCGTTGGACTACTTGGTTTGGTTATACATCGAGAACATCACCAACAGGACCTCCCACATCACCAAAGCCAACTCTCAAATTTAAAGAAGACATCATAATGGTTTGGGGCTGCAAGGCTTCTTCGGGTACTGGAATGTTGTACACATGTGAGTTCAGAATGAACTGAAAAATTTATTCTAACATGCTAGACCATGTTTACCAAACCTCTTCGATTGAAATATTTAATCATAACATTCAAAGTGATGTAATCTTCAAGCAAGACAATGCTCCATACCATACGTCAAAATTTTGATTGGTTGAGAAAAACAGGGATTACAGTGATGAAGTGCCCCATTCCCCTCAATCCCCAAACCCATTGAAACTTTATGATCGCATAATTGGAAATAAGTGAGAATACATAAATGTTAATAATAAAAAAAAAAAAAATTAGACCAAACTTCATGAACAGTGTCAGAAAATAGATCCTACCACCTGCAACAATTTCGCCAATAATATGCAAAAACGATTAAAAGCTGTTATAGAGGCAACAGAAGGACATGTCAAATATTGATTGTTGTTGAAATAGATTTTTTTTAATGTGTATTCCACTATTCTGGACTTTTAAATATATAGTTCAATCATAATTTCGATTTTTCATTCATGCTGTATAATTTTGGCCAAGGCTGTATAGATTAGGTTGATGCAAAAATAATATCGTTTTCTTACATGTTACTTTTATATACAATTTCTGAATTAATTCATTGTTTAATATATATATATATATATATATATATATATATATATATATATATATATAACTACTTCATTTACTCACATAAATTTAATATACGAAAGTATAGATTTATGCGTAAACTTTAAGTATTTACTTCAAAAGTGCTCAATACGTAGGTAGAGCTAGTTAGTAATTTATAAAATATATATGGCGACTAAGCTACACTGAATATTCTGCGTTTCATCCACTGTAGGATTCCTCAGGCTTATGCGCGAATTTTGTGGTTGCTTCTTGTTTTTATATATGTTGAGGATTTCTGGTTAGCCAATCAGCTTTCTAGTATCCACCGCGCCCCCTCCTATCAGCCAATGGGCATGCGTTTTATCGAACAAAGGATCTGTTTTAGAACTAGGTTAGTGGTTTAAGGTAGATCTTTTCCCTCTTTTTTTATATATGAATATACCTATGTGTACACACACACATGCGCACACATATACATATATATATATATATATACATATATGTGTGATCGTTTATGTATATTCATGTTTATTTAATTTATTTATTTGTTTGTTTTCTATTGTTATTGTTAGTTTTAAAGCTATTTTGTATCGCTATCCTAGGGTGAGTTTTATTTTGTGAACACAGTTGTTTGCTATTTCTCGTCTACAGTTTAATAGATTTTGAGGTTCTTTAAAGTACAGGATAGCAAATTTTTCATGGAGGCATAATTTACATGGGTCGTCTAAGTGTCTGCACGTGGTAGCTTGTTTCATTATTTTCCATTCGACTACCGGCGAATGTCCGCTTTCTTTGAGTTCACAGTATATATTCGCTAGTGTTGTTTTTATATGGTGTTCTTTTTATTTTTGAAGGTACTTTTATGGTCATAGTATCGGGTTTTAAAATCTAAGGAAGTCATGCCTATGTAATATTTCTTGTTATTCGGGTTTTCTTTCGCAAATATTGTTGCTTGATAAACTACACTTTTTGTTAGGCATTTGTTTTGGACTGGGCAAATTGTGCGGTGTCTACAATTGCATTTATCTTGTTCGTTATTATTATTATTATTTATGGTATGGTTGTTCTTGTCTATATATATATATATATATATATATATATCCATGTTATTGTGTCATTTGGAAGCGCGTTTTTCGCTCTATCGAATCGTGTTATTCGTTACTGTTCTCAATATATTCATTCATTTTTGGCTTTTCGACAGAATGGACAAAATTCAAATTCGCAGTTCAGTTAGGCCGGAAAGCTGCCGAGACAGCTCGTGATATCAATGATGCATTTTGGCCAGGAACTATTAACGAACGTGTGGCAAAACGGTGGTTCAAGAAATTCCTCAATGGTGACGAGAGCCCCGAAGATTGAGATGATCGCGGCCGACTGTCTGCGGTTGATAACGAACATTTAAAAACTTTAATTAAAGCCGATCCTCACAAAACCATATACGAATTTTCTGCTGAACTTGAGGTCGACCACTCAACAGTCGTTAGTAATTTAAAGCAAATTGGGATGTTGAAAATGTTAGATAAATGGGTGCCGCATGAACTGAACGATAATCAATAAAATCATCGTTTTAAGGTGTCTTCTACACTCATTCTGCGACACAAAAAAACGACCCATTTCTCGAGTGGATTGTGGCGTGTGATGAGAAAAGGATCCTCCAAAACCGGCGATGTTCGGCACAGTAGTTGGATATCGGAGGAGCTCCACAACAGTTCCCGAAGCCGAAATTGTACAAAAAGGCTATGATTACTATTCTATGATCTGCGGTCCGTTTCATCTATCATAGCTTCTTGAATCCGGGCGAAACGATTACGGCGAAATACTGACGACAAATTTACAAAATGCACCAGAAGCACCAACGTATGTGCTCGAGATTGGTCAATATGAAGGGACCAATACTCCTCCATGACAATTCTCGCCCGCATGTTGCTCAACTAACCCTGCAGAACCTGAACGAATTGGGCTACGAGATCCTGCCCCATCCACCATATTCATCGGGCTTCTCGCACACCGATTATCACTTTTTCAAGCATCTTGACAACTTCTTACGTAAAAAATTCTTCAAAGGCCGAGATGATGCCGAACCAGCCTTCAGTGATTTCACAGCTTTCAGAACTCCGGATGTCTATACTTATAGGATAAATAAACTTGTTTCTCGTTGGAAAAAGATCTGTTGATCCTAATGGCCCTTATTTCCATTTATAAAGTCTATGATGAAAAGAGTTATTAGTTTCTGAAGTTGATCGTAAAAAAACATTATTTTTGCACCAACCTAATACACACACGTACATACATACATATATATATATATATATATATATATATATATATATATATATATATATATATATATATAATATACACACACACACACACACACACATATATATATATATATATATATATATATATATATATATATATATATATATATAATAAGAACAGAGTTGTAAAGCAGAATTTTACAAACAGTTTTAATTATTCGACAGAATACTCCAAAGCTGGGTTCTCCTTAATCCGCAGAATTTCAAAGAATGCTATTTCTTCTCATTAGAGGAAAAAAATGTTAGCGAAATAATCAGAAAGTCATGTTAAAAATTTTAACATTTCTATGTATTTGCTGGTAGCTTCATAGTCTAAAACTTGAAGTATAAAATGATTTATAGTCACAAAACTTTAAAAAAAAAAAAGATGTAAATATGGAAAGTAGTTCAGTGATTGTATTGAACTTTTTTAGTTGGTTGAGATTAAAATATAAATAACTATACTTATATTTGGTTTTGGAATTTGCTTTTTCGTGATTAGTAAATTCCTCCTCATAAGCTTCACTGCCTATATATATATATATATATATATATATATAACTACTTCATTTACTCACATAAAATGAATATACGAAAGTATAGATTTATGCGTAAACTTTAAGTATTTACTTCAAAAGTGCTGAATACGTATATGGCTGATAGGAAGGGACGCGGTGGATACTAGAAAGCTGATTGACTAACTAAAATTCTCAACAGAAGAGGACCATATAAAAACGATAAACAACCACAGAATTCGCGCATAAGTCTGACGAATCCTAGAGTGGATGAAACGCCGAATATTCAGTGTAGCTTAATCGCCATGTGTATTTTATAAATTACTATATATATATATATATATATATATATATATATATATATATATATATATATATATATATATATATATGATGAAAATAATGGAAATAGTATTCCGACAAAATAGAGAAAATAAAAAAGGAACAAACCGTATTATGTGTTCACCAACGTTTCGTCTTTATTTATTTTTTGATTCACCCAGAGGAAGTCTCGAAATAAAGACGAAACGTTGGTGAACACATAATACGGTTTGTTCCTTTTTTATTTTATATATATATATATATATATATATATATATATATATATACTAGCAGGGGTGCCCGGCGTTGCTCGGGTGTTTGGAGGTGTATGCTGTGCAAAAAAAAAGGAAAAAAACAAAAAAAATTGTTAATTTTTTAAAACTTTGACCCCTATTATGACCCCTTAAAATTTATAGTTTCGGGCTCAAATCACTTTATTAAGTTTGATCCAGGTTCAAGGAACCTATATCTAAAATTTCAAGTGTCTAGACCCAAAATTGTCGGAGGAGTTTGGTAGAGTTCTTAAAGGTCAAATCGTTGAAATTTCACCCCTTAACAGCCAAATTTCTGGCTGACACCCGTCACATCGATTTTTCCAAATCTCAGTACCCGGTATTTCAAATTTCAAGTCTATAGACTAAAAATTGACAGAGTTATTGCGTAGGGAAATGTACACAGACAGACAGACAGACAGACAGACACGTTCACTTTTATAGATATATATATATATATATGTGTGTGTGTGTGTGTGTGTGTGTGTGTGTGTGTGTGTATATAGAGAGAGAGACAGACAGACAGACAGACAGAAACAGAGACAGCAGACAAACAAACGGACAGATGCTGAGAGTAGTTGAGTTTTAAGATAGATGATCCATCTCTATATGAGTATTAAGTTTGTAAAAATATTAAAAAGAAACAATTGCTAAACGCCAAATGATTTTGTGGTCTGAGTAAACTGATTTAATGAACACGCATCACGTCAGAATCATAATAAACAAGAAAAGATAACGAACTGCTACTACGTGTTATCTTAACAATAGCACTTCCATTGTTTACGTGACGAACCGTTGTGCGGATAATCTGCGGGAATTGAAACATCCCGCTTCTGTAGTGTTACACAAATTCATATGAAAAAAGGGAACGTTTTAGGTTAAGTAAGATTGATGAAAATATGCATTTGCTTCGTTCCTTTTCATTCGTTCCACATGTTAACGTGTTCAACACTTTCTTGTGAGGTCAAAGGCCATCAATACAGGACATCAGAGCAATTTTTATTCTCACTCCGAGATCCACAACTATTGCTACCCACATTTACCGAGAGGAATTTGTAAGACACATATGTTCATGATATCGTCATTATTCGATATTTCGAGCCTATTTATATCAGGTAGTCTATATTATCTGCATTGTTTGGATTATTCCGAATACTCTTCTCATCTTGAGTCTTAGTAGCACAACGTTTCAATCGATGTCACTTTTGACTTTAGGTGTACTTTCTCGAACTCGAGAATCTTTCTGCCAAACTTAACAATCTGCACGGAATATTGCGAACAATTCTAGTATGAATTTTAAGAACCATAAACCTATTTTTGCTTTTAGATGTATATTTCACGATCAATGACTATATATATATATATATATATATATATATATATATATATATATATATATATATATAGTCATTGATCGTGAAATATACATCTAAAAGCAAAAATAGGTTTATGGTTCTTAAAATTCATACTAGAATTGTTCGCAGTATATATATATATATATATATATATATATATATATATATATATATATATATATATATACATACATACATGCATATATATATATATATATATATATATATATATATATATATTACTTATAGCGAATGGTTCGAATCTTATGTATAATTCTATACTAAACTTGCTTAGTAGGTGATCGTCACACACGATACGCCCTGCTACTTGGAGTTTTATGTTATAGTTACATTCAGATTCCCGTGTGTGACTGAAAGATTCCTGAGTTCAAGAAATTCACTTGAAGGATGTCGGAGATTACATTGATCTAAACGCTGTGCAAATTAGACTGACGTTAAGAATAATTAAAATAATACAGATTATCAATCTCCATCTTAAAAAATCAGAAATGTTTTCATGTGTGTTTTTTTTTATTTGAGACGTTTTCCTTTGATTACTTCAATGAGTTTCTTTTACATTCTCACTTGACCTAATAACAGATTAGCAGATTAATATTTCCGTAATTGTTCGGTAATTATTCTTACTTTTTAACATTTATTAATTTTTAATACATTTCATATAATACTTTTGGCATTATATGATTTATGTAAAAACAAAAAAGAAAAAAAATTAGGTCGTATCCGCATGTAAGAAAAAATATGTTGCAAGAAATTCGAAGATAAGAAAATCGGATATAGATTCCCTTTGAAGAATCAACTTATCAAATTAATGTACTTGCCCTGTATTTCTCACATTTAGGAAGAGAAGACGAATTATGTGATACGACATTCAAAATCAATTGCAACACATGCGATAGCTTGACCATGTGTAGATGCAATAATTTCCCCTATCAACCTTTGGAATAAAAAGTTGACTTATGGTGTCTGATAAAGTAGACCCTTCTTTCATGTCATATCAAAATGTACTCAAGTCTTTCGTCATAGAATTTCTTTTATCATTGTTCTGCACCGAACGCCATATATATATCTGAAATAACCCACTTTTTGGTCCGTTTGCACTTGCACCTATAGATAAACCACGAGACACACTTATGGACTTATCAAGTCAGCTAATTTATAAATAATCTGACAATTTTACTCGCGGTAATTTGGTCGCGTGTTTCACTGTCGCATCCTAATTTATTTCCTATTATCTACTTGAAGTCAATTTATTGATTGGTCTCGATATTGCTGCAATATTATTTTATAGAATGAAAGCGTATTATTAAAGAAAAATGGAAGGTTCGACTCATAGACATTAGCGATAGGAACTGACCAATCAAATGAAGCCTCGTTCTGATAACAACCAATCAGAAATCGGAATCGCCTCATAATTCCCGCACATATTTTCTTTTGCGTCCACACGAGAAAGATCTTTGCTTTTTGGGGTCCGTAAGCATTTAAAGTTTACAGATCAGCTACCCATCGAAAACTCGTTTTCATCCCAAGGACTTATAGAGATTAGCTACTCACCGGAAAATATTCTGAAATTAAACATAGTTTTCAATTAAAAAGACACGAAAAAGAATAATAAGGTATTGTTACTTCGAACTTAATAGCTCTCCTCGAGCAAATCAGTTAGTCATTGAGATTAAAATAAAAAGATGTTTGTTACTATTTATGCAAGACAAATTAAGGCACGACAATGTAAAAGAAAGCACGGTTGCTGATTCTCTATGCATATGATATTACACCACGACAAATTTAGCCGCGGTAAATAAAGTTACAACAAATAAAAACGACAAATTAAGGCACGAAAAATTGCTTTTACTGTTTTATCCGCTAAAAATCTTTCACTCACTCAATTAAACATAAAAAGAAACAAATATTTGTTTACGTTTTTAATCGTAAATGTTTCTTTGTTTTTATGGTAAATTTTGACAAAAATAATAATAAAAAGAAAAGTTATTTAAGAGTTGTTTAAACTTTGAAATAAAAACCCGAATGAAATAAGTTTATAAGCCAAATAACAACGCAATATTTTGTAAAAAAAAAAAAGTATTTATTTGTTTAAAATATATATTTCGACAATATACGCCATTATCGGAATATTATATATTTCTTTTCTTTTTTCTCTCTTTTCCTCGCCCTGGATGTGAATGGAAGACATCCATCATTTTTAATTGTAACATATTAGGAACACTAATTCAGTAAGTTTAAATTAAGTTAGTTATTGTTTATTTAGACAAGAATCACTCTTAGTGCATATCAGAATAATCCAGATTTTTGAAAAAAATAACCGTTCTCATGGTTGAACAAAATATTAGTGACAAGACAGGGCAATTGATCACACTCCATAAACAAAACTTAGTCGAAGGATTAGAGGATATGACAGCACGTTACTTTTGCGAGCGAAAAAAGTTTTCAAATTAGTCTCTCCGTTGGAAGCATACGAATGGGAAACGCTAATGACGTAGAAAACTGATAATCCCAGCGAATTTTACTTTCGTTTCAGTCCGTTTGTGCGTCACTCATTATGTTGAATAGAAATAATTTTAAGAAGTAAACAATTAGAAGATACTTTTTGTTTATCCCTTCTTGTCCATTCTCTCCAATAAAACCTTGAAGAAACTCAGCGAACGTACTTTTTCCTGCATGAGAACTTTTATTCGTTAAAGTTGAACAGATGTGGCGATCAACAACGACCAGATGATCACGGTCACACAGGAAACGCAAAGAAGGTGAAAAGAAAGGACGACGAAGAGAATAAAACAACACTTAAAAATGCCAGCATAAGTATACGTAAATACTTATATTTTATTTGATTTATTTATCGCTCATAGGCGTAAAGATCACATAAAATTCTAACTCTCCTTTTAAATGCAATGATTTCTATTTCTTTTGCACTTGGCTCACCGTGTATATTGGCCAGGTAGTTTTTTAAATTCTTTTTTCACGAGTCCGGTTTCTTCTATAATTTCATGAATTGTTGGAGATCTTCCTATATATTTCGTCATCTTTTCCCTCTCACGTCTGTTTAACCCATCATCATCGGCAATATAAACTTCTTGTAAGGTTGATTCTAGTTTCTTCTAGTTCAATATCACTGTGCAAGGTTTAATAATTCCGTTTTCAACGAACATAGCTGTAGGAATTTGGTAGTTATAGTTTTTTTACATTCAATTTTCGCCCCAAACAAGGCACAGGGTCATTTTAAAGTAGGAAATTACTATCGAGGATTCAACATTTCATCGATGAAACAGAGGCTGAAGCCTAGATAACAGTTAATGACTTATCAGGTTGGCGACTCTCTTTTGAACCTTGTCCAGAAGTAAGAGACTAGTAGCAGATGTACCAGCCCAAATATGACGACAGTATTCTATACATGAGCGAACGATGACCTTATAGAGGTACAGGATATTTTCAGGCTTAAGTAGCTTTCTAGCACGATAGAGAGAGCCCGCCTTCTTCGCAGCAGCTTTGGCAATGCTATAAATGTATCTGTTCCAACTCCTGTTCCTTGTGAACGTTAGGCTGAGGAGTTTAAAAGAAGTACTTTCAGGTAGTGTGTTTTTGGTCATTGCTATTAGCGGTAGAGGGGGTTTCTTGTAATTATTGAAGAAAACAAGCTTAGTCTTGGCAGCATTGAATGAGACCATCCATTTCTCTCCCCATTCCACTACAGATTGGAGGTCTTCCTCTAGCGTGTCTGCCATTTCCTAAGATATTGTGCTCGTAAGATTCTTGTTCTTTTTTTTTTCTCAGCAACTACCTCCCATTTTTTCCGCCTTTGCGCCACAGGTTCGAACCTGCCTACCTACTACAACTTGTATGTTTTTGCTTAACACATACCTAAAAACACCCGGCCAACGCCGGGTCACCCAAGCAATTAAACAATTAAACGACTGCCTCTCGGATGTAAGCATAACACACAAAATAAATGCCACACCTGCTATCCTATTTATATATAGAATCTTTGGTTACGTAATATAACATACTTGCCAGCTACATATTGTTCAAATGAGTGAAACAAATGTGTTTATTTTAAATGTATTTATTTAATCTTGTACTGTTCTAGTAGACATAAGAACAAAGTTTGAGTTTGGAACAATTCATCTTAAAATGGGTGAAGTCGGATATTTAACTTTGCTTATCAGATCCATCATCAATCAGCACGTTTTTAAGAAGATCCTGTTTTTTAATGTCTGAAAGGTACGTATCTCTATCTCTACTATATATGAAAGTCACTTTGTGTGTGTGTGTGAGAGAGAGAGAGAGAGTTCTTTCCTTATAGGTTCCGAAACGGCTGAGTCTATCCTTTGCAAATTTCACACAAAGATAATTTATATGTCTGGCAGTTCTCTTAGATATGTTTTGTACAGAAACTTATCCGATACGTATCGAAAATCGAAAGGAGAATCCGATCTTAAAAAAGTCTTTCTTCTCTTATAGATATAAAAGAATTTTTACAGGGGAATATTTTACGTTACAGCGGTATAATCTTAACTGATGTAACGTAAAATATTCCCATGTAAAAATTCATTTTTTTGTTATTTATAAGAGAAGAATCATTATGCTTAAGATCGTCAAGCCTAAATATCAGCTGACGTGATATTGTAAACAAACACAGACTGAATTTGATGAACCGGGCAAATTATTTCTCGTAATATATAATAGTTTTTATAATTCTATAATAATAAATATGAAATTTGCATAAATTAAATTAATATATCAAGTTTAAGCGTATTGTACGACCGGGTAACACCGGGCGGCCAAAAAGTAGATAATAGTCAGAGGGTTTGTTGAAGAATAATAATAAGTTTTGTCTTAAGACTTGAATGTTTGAATAACAAGTTGTGGCGGGAAAATAAATCTAATATTGATTCATGTTGAGCAATGCGACACAGCTCGATCAAAATTAATAAAATGAAAATGGAAGGCGCATAGATCTTATAACCGACTATCAGAAAAATTTCCAATACTTTTATTGTTATCGAAATATGTGAAATCGCCTATTTTTCAATCAAATCAATTGATTACGTGCTCTGATCGGGGCCCCACGCGGTGCACCGAGAGGAAGATTCACGTGTCTCCCCGCAATGATTAAGTTCACGATCCATTGTATTCGGCATTGCACTGTAAAAGACGTATAGTTAGTTTTATAAAATTATTTTTATATAATGGCTTGAATTAAAATTTAAAATGCAAAAGTCAAGTTTCGTGGTTCAGTTGTGCTCTAAAGAGAAACATAAATTTAAAACTTGCGCTTGTCTTATCAAACACCTTACTGTCGATTTTATACGCTGGGCAATTTCTGCATATGCGATTATAAAACTTATCAAATGCATTTGTGATGTTAGGCTGTATAAGGGTGTTAAGTTTGGTCGAAATCAGATTGTTCCTTCTTTAATGGATTTTATTGTGAGTTATTGATATTTGAAACTTATCAGATATATTCCTATACAAAAATCTTCCTAATTATATTTAAAAAAAAAAACAATATATATGCCGCTCCCCATATGGGGTACCAAATTGATTAAAGGGAAAATTATTCCTAAGTCGTATTTAGGTAAAAATGCACTTTCGTCAATAATTGAATTCATTCAAAACGTATCGCAAAAACAAAAACAAATAACATCTAAGTAAATCGCGATATATTCAAACAGTCGTGCGAGATGGATGAGCAGTTTAAGAGTTTAGGCTCATTAAGGTGGGGTTCCGTCAACGACCAAATATGTATCAGTGAAAAATTATATTTTAAAGAACAATATATATATATATATATATATATATATATATATATATATAAATACAGGCGGCAAAAAGAAAGTCCGCAGTCTAATTTTTTTCCGAAACTGCAAATTTAAGATCAATTTAATGTAACTGTTTAAACAAACTATACCTCATTTGATTCGCCTTTATTTTTCTATAATTTTCCCTGTTCATATTTGATTTATAATTGAAATATTCTAGTATTCACGTATATTAAAAAAATAACTTCAAATTGGGGAGGCAAAAAGAAAGTCCGCACAATGGAAAATTGTTATTTAAATGTAACTTTAGGACATTCATGCAACGCAAATACAAGTTCAAGTCAATGAACTAGTAAATATTTAGTAGCATAGACCTTCTGCAATTTGAGAGCCTGAAATTATTTTGGGAATTACTTGAATTAAACTGCAGCAATACTCCGGGGAAAGGGTATCCCGCTTTACTTTACTTTTTGTCCAAAGTTCTTCCAAATTTGAAATTTTATCATCGCGTAGCGGTTACTTGATGTAATGCCATACGTTTTCGATAGGATTGAGGTCTGGAGATTGTGCAGGCCAATCCAAACACGAAATATACAGGCTGTTCCAGGAACCTTTTGACATTGCCAGCTATGTGAATAGGAGCATCATCCTGTATGAAGATGGGATTATCATCCAAATTTCGACCAAAGTAGGATTGAAAATGCTCAGTCAACATATTAATGTACTTGGTCGAATTAATTCGACCTAGCAAGCGAGCTATAGATCCTGGACCATTGGTACTAATAATGCCTCACACCAAAACTGAACCTCCACCACCTTGCGGCGTTGATACTGAGCACCTAGGATTAAATTTTTCGTCTTTCCTCTGACGGGCATACTGCCTACCACCATCACTGCCTAGCCTATTGAACTTGCTTTCGTCACTAAAATGCACTTTTGACCAATATGAAGAGTCATGATCTTTATTGTATCTGAGGAAGTCCAGACGGCGCTTTCTGTTCTTTACAGAAATCATTGGCTTGCGTCTTGCAACATAATCTCACAAATTAAATTCCTTTAATCTATTCTTGACAGTAGAAAGAGAGCACTTTTAAACAAGATTGCACTGTTGTTGGATTTGGGTAGCCGTTTTAAATCTGTTTCTTAGGTCTTGATAGCATTGTCTTCCCTGTTAAAAGTAACTCTAGTACGACAAGATTTAGGGACATCACAAACGCTGCCGGTGTTTTGGTGTTTTTGCACAGTCTGTCGTACCGTTTGCTCATCACATTTCAATCTGTGGCCGATTTCTCGATTGGATAAACCAGAAAAGGGTGAGATTAATGAGCTCCTGACGATCACTAAGAGAAAGTCGATGCATATGGACTAAATGTTACGTTGTATAACCTAGAACAACAACAATTACAATTAGAGATGCTTTGTTGCCTGTTAGTGGATATTTAAATTGATTTAGGGGCGATAATTTAAGCTGGTTTTTAGCGAAATTTTTGCTGCGGACTTTCCTTTTGTCTCTTTAATTTGAAGTTATTTCTTTACATTGACGTGACCACTGGAATACTTCAATTAAATGTCAAATATGAACAGGTAAAATTATAGAGGAATAAAAGGTGAATCAAATGAGATATAAGTTGTTTAAACAGTTAAATAAAATTTAGCTTAAGTGCGTTCTTTCTTTTTGCTGTCACTGTATTTATGAACCATATGAATATATATATATTAATATGGTTCACATATATATATATATATATATATATATATATATATATATATATATATATATATATATACATACATATATATATATATATATATATATATATATATATATATATATTCATACGGTGGGTATAGATATGTAAATATGTATTATTAAAAAATCAAAACGAAAAAATATAAATGTTTATACCTTTTCTCTATTTATTTCCTATGTGTTGACGTGTAGGAATACAAAAAGTCTTTTGAAAAAAAAACGAAGATGTTTCTTTCAAAAGCACACTATTTTCGACCGATCCTTCGATCTTCCTCAATTTGAATGATGGAAGTGTGATATATATATATATATATATATATATATATATATATATATATATATATATATATATATATAATTTAAAGGAGATTAGAATAATAGTCTAAAGAGCTAAGTGTATTTTAATGTAATAGTGAAATTACTAGTTTAATTAAAATACAGGAAATGCTCGTTGTAATTTAGATATATAATAAGCTCGATAGTTAAATGTCCTAGAGCTAATTCAATATTAAGTAATGTGATTTATAATTTAAAATTTTTTAAAATTTTTAAAATTTAAAAATCAAAATTTAATTAAATTAAAAATCAGTTTCATAAGAAGGAACAACAACAAAGTCAATTATCTGTACGATCGTTTCGGAAATCCGTGCTTTTTATTTGTGGTATTCATGAGTCACGTAGAACAATTATACATAGTTTTTTTTGGTAAGCACGGTCTCCTCATCAGCAAATGAGGAGACCGTGCTTACCAAAAAAACTATGTATAATTGTTCTACGTGACTCATGTATACCACAAATAAAAAGCACGGATTTCCGAAACGATCGTACAGATAATTGACTTTGTTGTTGTTCCTTCTTATGAAACTGATTTTTAATTTAATTAAATTTTGATTTTTAAATTTAAAATTTTTTAAAATTTTTAAATTATAAATCACATTACTTAATATATATATATATATATATATATATATATATATATATATATATATATATATATATATATATATATATAGTGATGATCATATTTATTGGCACGGTAAAATAAAAGTTAAATTTTGTCTAATAAATTCTAAAAAAGGGATTAAATTAAAGAAAATAACAGAGTATATTATTTTATTTTACCGTGCCAATAAATATGATCATCACTGTATATATACTTCTGGAAGTCAGGATAAGCCCAAGGAAGCATAAAGCACGTGCAAAGGTTATAACACGTTGGTTTACATTGAGAGCATTGCCAGGACCGCTTCGAAGAAGGTAGGCTCTCTCTACCGTGCTAGAAAGCTACTAACGCCCGAAAGTATCCTGCACCTCTATAAGATCATCATTCGCCCATGTATGGATTATTGTTGTCATATTTGGGCTGGTGCATCTGCTACTAGTCTCTCGCTCATAGACAAGGTCCAAATAAGTCTCCAACCTGATAGGTCCTGAACTGTCATCTAAGTTACAGCCTCTGTGGCACCGACGAAATGTTGCATCCCTCTGCCTGCTCTTCAAGTATTTTAATAGGGGATGCTCTGACGAACTGCCAGCACTTGTGTCCCCACGACGTAAATACCCTCAACACACCCGACAAGCATCTAAATCCCACCCCTACACAGTAGAGATTCCTAGATGTAAGATAGCTTTCTACACCAGTAGTTTCTATCCCAGAACCGCTCGACTTTGGAATTCCATTCCGGGTCCCTGCTTCCCAACTGTACTGACATGCAGAAGTTAAAGTGTAACGTGAACCGACATCTTGCTACCCAACTCCCTACATAGTACACCAATAGCTTATGTCCTTGATAGTAGCCCCCTACATCAAATTGACAATGTGCCTTGTTTGTGGTGAAAATGTAAAAAAAAAAAAAAAAAAAATAGAATGAGTGCTTTATGCTACACTTATGGTTGAATAACATTTAAGTTGTGCTCATTTTTGTATTAAATTCTAATCCATATTAACTCTAATTGTGTATCGAACATACACCATAATACTTATTTTGCTGCATCCTATCCCAAACAAAGATCTATACAAATTTTAAGTCAGATCGGCTCAATAGTCTCTGAGAAAACTTCTAGCGTAACTATGGTATAGTGGTAATTAATCGCTATTAGTCCGTATTGATCTCTAACTACATATGGAACAGATATAATGAAACTTAGTTCGCTGCACGGTATTAAAACAGACAAAATTTCAGCCAGAGCGGTCTAGCTGCTTTACAGAATAAGATGAACTGATAGAAAATGAAAATATATTCATAGATCATTGAATTAAAGTTTCACGTTCGAATTTATTAATCGGCGGGAGAAATAGATAAATAATAAATGCAGAGTTTATGGAAAATTGTTTGTCGAGATTTTTGTGGTGTGAAAATTTTGAAAGAAGCAGTATTCGAAGACTTTGTTTTGTTATTTGGATTAAACCACTGCTTTGCTTTTCTGTTGTTTCTTAACGCTGTACAAACCTCCCTTATTTTATGTTCCCATGGCTCGAGAACGCCCGGGGGCGAGTGCGAAACAAATGACCAAAAACAAGGCAAAACGGAAAACAACATGCAAATGCATGTGAACAGGGAGTTGTGCGACTACATAAATGCACAGGTGCATACATCAGAATGCACATATACACATAAACAGACAGACGCACACTTCTACACACACAACTTTCATGTTCAAATACAAGCACACAATTACATTAAAAAATCTTATTATGAAAACACACGTAGACAGACATAGACACACTCTTACCCACACTATAACACACTCAATATCTACTAGCACAAAGACTCGCACATATGTACTAACCCTCAAGAATAAACGTACGCATATACGCTTTCATAAGCACAGACTCTCGTACTTACTTACACGCTAACCCATTTCTACTCAAATACACACACCCAAATACATAGACACTCAATCACAAAACACATCATGCTCACACACAGAAATGTTTACACATATTGACACAAGCACATTTCTATACACAAAGATACTCTCACATATGCACCTACATATAATCACACGCTAAGCCAAAAACACTCAACCATAGACCATCACGCAACTCATATAAACTAAACTATACAGCGTCACGCACTAACACACCTACAAAAAACACAAATACTCACACTTACACATACTACTACGTTTACATCATAATCTGTCCTCCTAATTTTCAATTTATTTCATGCTCTTCTATTCTCTCCTTCTCCCTCTCTCCTTAAAGATATATACTACGGTTTAACAATTGGATAATAAACTTAAAGCAAGTATGACTATTAATATTTATATAACAATCCTAGCCAGTTGAAAAGGATGAATGTTTGAGATAGAGCACTGACATAAGTAAATCAGCATAAACTCTAAGAATTATTAAAAAATTGTAATTCGAAAATTAATATGAAGGAAGACAAATTTCCTCTTCGACAAAGAATGCAAAAAATGTATTAAAAATTATTTGTATTCTTGTCGAATTGTGTCGATTTTTAATTTACAAAGTTTATACTGATTTTCTTTATATATATATATATATATATATATATATATATATATATATATTTATATATGTATATATATACACACATATATTTTCTTTATATATATATATACATATATATACACACATATTCACACACATATATATATATACACACACACACACACATATATATATATATATATATATATATATATATATATATATATATATATATACATAGTCATCCACATACAGTTTTGCTGGACAGGCAACTGCCTCAAGTCAGGATCAGAACCCAACCGCCCAGATGAGAGTCAAGGCTTCTCACCATTATGCTACTCGGCTGAGCTGTATGGGTAATGAATAAACGATGGTTTGATATCGTCCAAATGTCCCTGCTCGATTTGTTGACACAAAGCTTTATATATATATATATATATATATATATATATATATATATATATATATATATATATATATATATAAAGCTGATACACCGAAACAGTATGTGAATGACAATATCAGTCTCATTCACTGATTGACACTATTACAGCTCCTTTTTTATAACGTAAGTCAAAGTTCTTTGTACACTATAAAACTAGCAGTCAAGACATCGCCGTAAACTAATAAAACTAAATCGGTTAATAGCTATATGGGCCATGCCACCCTTAGTATTTTAAGAAACAAATACTATCCGACCTTTAAACTTGAAATTAAGTACATCCCTCGTACGTCGCATGTGTCTTTGTTGTTTTTTTAAATTTTCTTTGTCTTTTAGAAAATATCAACACTTTTTAGATGACGTAATGTTAGTCTTTATATAATTTGTTTTGCAAAGACATGCCATTTTATAATTTAATAATGAATTACTGTGTGTGTTTTTTTCCTTTTTTTTTTCAGACAAATGTTCACAACGTGGCCAGTTAAACATAAGGTCTTTGCATACGTGAAAAGTAAATTCTTTAGAAGCCGAAGTGATCTGCTTGGAAACATTCTACCGCCCTTGAAATTAGTGTTCGCTCTACAAGATGCATCTTACATGAAGAACCCCACTTCCATCCATACAGATTAGCCATCACACAAAATTTTCAGCAAGCGGATTATGAGGAACGGCTTTTCTTTGCTCGTCAGACAAAAGAGATTCTCGAAACAAATGACATCCTTGTTTTTTTCATCTGGAAAGAACAGTTAATCAACAAAAGTATCGCTATTGAGTTGAAGAAAATCCTACAGAACTGCATAAATATTCACCGCATAGCCAAAAAGTAAAATTCCTTAAGACCTTTGTTGAACAGTTTGTAGAGGACTAGAGCAACCTCAGCGGAGCATTTTTTAATGTCACTGCCGGGATGAGATCAGGTCCACATGCTTTTGAGATGTCTAGGATTTTTATGATATCATGCATCTAAGAAGGGGTGATTTTAAGATCATCTAGCCTAGTGTCTGTCCACAAAGGGAGGGCATGTTTTGCTGGGCCCAGTGTGAAGTTTGAGGCAAACCGACTGGCAAGCATGTTAGCCTTCTCGGTTTCCGTGCAAACAAACTTATGATTGTTTGATAGTGTGGGGATTGTTGATTGCCCATTATTTTCAATTGATCTTTCTTATACATGTTTCCAAGACTTGCTGCT
Source organism: Euprymna scolopes (assembly GCF_053919585.1). Taxonomy (NCBI): domain Eukaryota; kingdom Metazoa; phylum Mollusca; class Cephalopoda; order Sepiida; family Sepiolidae; genus Euprymna; species Euprymna scolopes. The sequence continues at coordinate 103,257,762 of NC_136491.1, forward strand.
ACATTCATGATTTTACAGATGGCACGGTGGATACAGAATTCATTAGTATGGTATACTAAAGTAGAAATTGAATTGATTGAAGCTTAATTTTTGGATAATAATGCTGGTAATTCTGTTGCTGTTAACTCAGAAGGTTACACCAAGATAATCAATATTTTCTTTTTACTTGAGTTAAGACAAAATCGAATTCCAATCGGAATGTGTAGTTACTACAGAATGGAGCGAGAGCGCTTTCACCAGGAGTTTAATGCACGTTTTTCCGATAATTTTTGGCGAGCGGCTTATTTCCAAATTTACTGAAAATTCATGACCTCCCCGGTGCTCGGACTTGTCCGAATATGATTTTTTTTCTTGCAGTGGGATATGTTAAGGAACGTGTTCATGAAAAAAAAAAAGCCATGTAACAGTAACATTGAAGAAGCTCAGGAAGATATTCGTCTTGTAAATGCAGAAATAGACAGAGACCTGCAGCAGAGAGTGGATGCAAACTTTCATAAACGCATTCATACTAGCATTGCCGAAAATGAACAACACATTAAAAATATCGCATTCCACACTTGACTTCATAAAACAGAAAGAAAAGATAACTTTTCCAAAATATCATACGATAAGGAACTGCCATCAGACGAAAGTAAAATATAAAATGCAAATATAAAAACATATTGTATGAATAAAAGCAGATTTTTTCATATACTTTATTTGCTTCATTTTTGTTGATTTTCATTACATATATTCATTACATATATTCATTACATATACTCATTACATATATTAGGTTGGTGCAAAATAATGTTTTTTTTTTACGTTCAACTTCAAAAGATAAAAACTTCTTTCATAAACTTTATTAATCGAAATATGAATCCTTATAATAGATACATTTTTTGCAAACGAGAAACACGTTTATTTATTTCATAAGCATAGAAATCCGGTGTTCTGGAAGCGATAAAGTCGATAAGGTCGAGCCAGCATCATCTCGGTATTTTAGGCATTTTCTGCATTTTTTAGGTACGGTTTCGGCTCCGGGAAGTGTTGTGGAGCTTCTCCACATCCAATTCGTGTGCCAAACGTCGCAGGTTGTCATAAATAATCCATTTCTCATCACATCTCACAATTCCCTCGAGAAACTGGTCGTTTGCGCAGAAGGAACGTAGAAGACACCTCAAAACGATGATTTTTTTATGATCGTTCAATTACAAATGAAACAAACGAATGCAGCATTTAAAATATAAATCGGCATATATCTACTCCAGTTTTTAAAATTCTCTCTGCTATAAGTCAGTATGGCATACTTTTAGTTTGTCTTTTTTTCTGTAAAACATTTTACCATCCCGATTATATTTTACAATAATATAGTTTTAACTGATTTATATATGAAAGATTTAAAAATAAATATAAATAACCATACGATGATCTGTAATTTAAACGTTTCCGATTTTCTTTTTTTTTTCTTTTTTTTTTGGTGGTATCCGTCTACCGCTCCAGAAGATATCTCACTACTGATGCAATTCTCTATCTATATAAAAGCCAAGTACGTCCAAGGATGGAATACTGCTGCCATATCTGGGTAGTAGCTGCTAAAAACAGCCTATCCTGCCTTGACAGAATACAAAATAGACTTCGTGGCTTAGTGGGGGATGCCCTTTTCTCTTCCCTGCAACCTCTCTCCCACAGAAGAGACGTTGAGAGCCTGTCTTTGTTTTATCGTTATTTCCATGGCAGGTGCTCATCTGAACTCCAATCTCTGGTCCCCCCTCGCCAATCTTTTACGAAAAACACCCGTCTAGCTGAATCCACTGTCAAAAATTTACCCACTCTTTATCTGTGCCTAAATCAAAACGTAGATTCCATGAACAAAGCTTCTTTCTTAGAAGTGCGCGCGTGTGGAACTCTGTTCCGTCTGCCTGCTTCCCACCTGACTATAACCTGGATGTCTTCAAGTCCAACGTTAACAAATTCCTGATGAACCACCCCCTTAAGTAAACACTTCATTAAATTTCCACACTAACGTACTGTACTTGCAATAACCCTTATCCCTGAGTGGCTTCCGGGCCTTGATAAGTGGTGACCACCGTGTAAAAAAAAGGGAGAAAGGTGGACAATTATTTTGATATTGGTCATGCCGTTTTAAATGTTAAACGTCCAACCATAGACTAAAAGCTGTGACCCATTTTCACAAAAGGCAACTCGATCGATATACAGCACGACTATTTTTATGATGCATTTGTCGCATTAAATTTAATTAAATTTCACTTTGAAATCCATTGTAAACTGAAGATGCAACTCTTAAATTAAGAACAATAAATGTGTAATAAATGAATGCAGTTTATCAACTAAATTATCCGTTGGTGCACCTTGTTTCAAATAAAACTAAATCGGTTAATAGCTCTATTGATCACACCACCCTTAATTATCTCGCTGTCTTACTATTAAGAGAAACAAATACTACCCGACGTTTTCAGTTGTAATTACACAAATGAAAGCGTCTATTGGTACGAATATGGAATGAGAAAAATAACAAAACTACCTGGTGTAATAGGGCAGGTTGATTTGCAACTTTTTTTCAGAAAATCAACATGGCACTGGTAATGATAGTTGGGATTTTATGTGATAAGAACAGATACTAAATATTAGATCCCTTTCTTGAACAGAAAATTGAGCATTACATTTTTAAAATCGCGTAGAAAAATGCTGAGGAATCCTTCATTTTCATAGCATTTTACACAATACTTACTGTGAAATTTCAGTAATGTTTTTAAAAAATCAGTTAAGATTTATATATTCATATGAAATACACTGAGAGAAAAATAAATACATGGATTATAATCTTATTCGTGAATCACAACTAGCCAAATATTTCAACTTTTACTGCGTTGATTAAACAAATATTGTAAAAAAAAAGCTCATTTGCAACTAAGTCTTAAATTTCACAATTCAAAAAGATATGTGTAGATGTATTACACAATATATAAACTTGATACAAGTTACAGATCCATGTATTTTAATTTATATAAGCTTTCGATGAAAATGAAGGTCTAATTTGCTGGCACAATGACTTTGTAATTATGTGTCTATGTCTTGACTCCTGCCCATATACAACTTTTTACAACAAAATCAATCAATATTGACCGTTGTGTTGCTGCAAAATTGATAACAGTAATCTTCTTCAGTCTTTTTTTAGTTATAAAAAAAAGACCGAAAAAGATTACTGTTATCAATTTTGCATGTTCACTATTTCTGGAAAAAACAGCACAAAAACAATTATTTGAAAACACTTATTTTTTTATATTTTCGTGATGTAATATGAATAAAACTGACTATTGTTTAAGTAAATTGAGAAACTAATAAAACTACATGGATAAATATTTATTCACCTTATGGACAAAATTGTTTGAATGCCCTCTTCCCTTACATCCAATTCATATGAGTTTATCATCGATATTATGATATTTTCCGGGAGTAGTGCAAAAATAACTATATTTTGAACTGTTTAAAACAATAATTTGGATTTCAGTTAACTCTGAATCATATTAAAATTTACTGTTATTAGTTAAAAAAAATATTGTCTGTTTTGATCTCCAACCGACTAACCGCATATATTTGGATGATAAATTTTACCAGAATGTTTAATTTTTAATAGTGTTTGAGGATAGACACCTCTGGTCCTTAAACACATTAACCTTCTGGCTAATGTTATCCATCTTGCTTGATTCAAGGGCCCAGATTTTAAGCTGCATATCTTAGGTTAACTTCTCCTCGAGAAATGCCAACAGCATATTCAAAAGATAGCCTTTGGTCTTCACACTTAAATTATTTGTTTCTTCTGTTGTCAGATAATGATGACTGGGATGGACACTGATTTTTTAGAATTCTACTTGAGGCAAATCTTGATAATTATTGATACAAAATTTCCCCAAAGGACCAGAAAATGTTGTTAGGCTTTTTGTTGTTCCATCAATTAATTTAAAAATTGCTCTAAATGGCACTTCTTCTAGTGGAACCTGAAAATAGCAAAATTTACATGTTTAAGCCAGATTATATAATAAACAACAATATATTATTTACCACAAAAAGGAGCATAATTGCAGGTGAATCTATAGAATTTATTTTACCTTCTTTTTAGGAGGACAAGTGCAGACTATGTGCCTTGTTTGACAATTTTCTGTCTTGCACTTTACTGCAAAGTCAAGACAGGAATTTTACAGCTACAAGAAATTATATCAAACAGTCTGTCTAGCTGTTCTTTCATTCTTATCACTTTAGTTGCTGCAATAGATTGCCTGTTAATTTGTTTGGCCCTCTTATAGCAAAATATATTCCCGTTTCATATGTAAAAAAATAAGTGCTACTTATAGGAAATAATGAAAAGACTTTGTAGAGTTGAATTAGATGCATTGAAGAGAGAGGACAAAACCAAATCAGGCATAGTAGTGTTTAGTTTAGGCATTTTTAGCAGATTTTAGCTCCTCCTTCGATAACATGAATTTATCCATAAAGATATTCATTCTTGCTGCATCTGTGCCATTTCAAACGAGTATGTAGTGGTTAGAGTTTGAAAAACCGGTACTTGTGCATCTATGTTACCATGCTATGGTTAATAGTATTTTCAAGTTAATTTCTATGAAATTTTGGCTTATGAAATTCTCAAGTGAATGTACAGAATAGTTACAATACAACCCCCTATCCTCCCCATGTTAGGAATGGATTTCTAAATAATGTTATTTTAGCACAATAACACAAGTACCGAAAAAACTTTAAAGCAGTTTCCTTATTTATTTGTATTAACCTTTGTAAGTTATCTGATTTTAAAACTATAATTTTAGAAGGAAAATACTGCTTAAACACAAGTTAAATAAAAGAAATTAAACTTTAACACTCATTCTCTGCAATGTATTTTTTTAAGTAGAAAAACTGCAAAATATACATGGTTATGTTTCGTAAAGAATGTATAGGTAAAATTGTATTTTTTAATATAAAACTGGAGTATTACCATATTTTAATAAAAATTTCAAATAGAATTTAATATGAAATATTAGGTTGGTGCAAAAATAATGTTTTTGACGTTTGTTTGAACGACAAAAATGACATTATTTATGTATCAGCCTAATAGAAATACAAATTAAAAAAGATAAAACAAATATGTTTAAATTCACTGTAGACACTTGAAGTATAATGATACATATTTTAAACAAGTCTTTCTCGTTTTTCCTTTCGAAATAATTAAGCCTAAATCGTAATGTTTTCAAATTAAATAATAAACAAACGTTAATTTTCAATATCAATAACGAGCGTGTTTTGCGACGGTGAAATCTAAAATGTTCCCGCCCCAAAAAGTTCCTGAAATGAAAAAGCAAACTTTGGTCGCTATTATTTAAAAAAACAAACAAACAAAAAACATAATTCTGCATTTACAGTTAATATTTATTTTATTAATTCATTATCCTCACTCATTTTATTTAAACATGTAGTTTAAAATATATTCTAAATAATGATTCCATTTTCTTAACAGTATGAATTGTTTTGATAATGGGACGTTCTTGACAATTCACCGAAAAACTTTTAATAGCTTCAATTTTTAAAGTTTTAAAGTAATTTCCTCAAGCAAAGATAACGATTTTGAAAAAAAATATTTCGTGTGGATCTTTTCTATGTAACACCCCAACTATCATCACCATTGCATCACCGGGGTTCCAAAATCGACCTGCCCTATTGGTGTAACAGAAACGCTACTGCTTGTAGCAGCAGCAGCAGCAGCATGATATATATGCAAATGACTGAGCCAGTGTGCTGTGACGTCACAGCGGAGTAACAGAAGAGAAAGAAAAAAGAAAAAAACACAAATGGATAGTAAGCTACGACGAACACATTGTAAAAGACGTTCAGACGTGTGGCCAGGTGGCGGCATGAGAGATTTTTAAAACAGCGTGTTCGATAAGGTGGAGTTCTATTAAGCACATGTCTTTGAGAGGAACTGCAGAAAACAAGATGCAGTCGTGGTTTGGAAAGTACCCGTAATACATGCCTTTCGTTAAAATCGAATTTCTTCCTTTTGTTTGTTTTCTTGCGACTGTCTCAGACACAAAGTGCGGGACCAGGTGTTAAAATGTTACGACGCCATTGAAGATGATTAACCACGTTACAATAGGACAAGAAAACAGAATTAGCAAAGTTCCATGCTAATTTCAATTAAGATAGTTTAGTAAACTTTCTAAAGAAAGTGCAAAGGTGGATCTAAAAGTAAGGCCTCTAACAAAACAAAAAAAAATAGCACGAAGAGCTACGAAGACAGGAGTGGTATCATTAAAACGAGCAACCTTTTGTGCTCCAGAATTTATTTTTCTACATAATCACTACCATTCTCAACGCTCTTTTGCCAACCTCTTTTGATGCCTCGATTGTGAAAGTCCACAGTTTGTTTTGCTACTCACATCTCTGCCGTCATTCTGAAATAAACAAACCCATCTCCTAACTGTGCTGACAGGAACTGTATCAGCTTCGTAAACGTTCAACAGGCGCCGCTGAATTTGGATCGGTAAAATTATTTCTACATGGAAGAATTCAATGACGCATCTCTACTTCTGACGTATCGCAAGAATTGATTTCTTAGAGCCTCCCACCGCCAATATCTGCAAACGAGGGATGCAATTTTCATGTCATAGATGCATAAGTACAGTCATCATAACAATGCAATTCGAAATTCTCTTTCATCTTTTCGGGCGGAATAAAAATAGCAGATATTACTTTTGGAACGTCCTGCGTAAAAAAAATATATATTCGTGGAATACATTTCTGTTTGATCTAGGTTGTTTTACTGGCAGCATATATATGAAACAATAAAGACACAGTAGATTTATAGATATATGAGAGTCACCACTTATCAACGCCTGAAAGCCACTCGAGGATAAGGGCTAATGAGTGTAAGGTGGTCGGTGAAACTACAGCATAATGTTCGGTAGTGGTGGAAATTAGGTAGAAGTTGAGGACAGCTCAACAAGAACTTGTTTACATTGGACTTGAAAATAACCAAGTTTTAGTCAGCTGGAAAGCATTCTAGTTGTATAAAGTTTTAGTCAGCTGGAAAGCATTCTAGTTGTATAAAGTTCAACGGGCAGGTAGTTCTGGGAAATAAACTTTGTTAATAGAATTTACGGCTAGATTTAGGCATAGATAGAGAATATGGCCATTGTTGAGAGTGGTTGGAACAAGACAGGCTTTTGTTGTGGATTTTTTGCAGATGATAAGGGACCATAGAGTGAACATCAGTTGAGGTACTGCCATGAAAATAATGATGGAACTTAAACAGGCTTGCAACGTCTCTTCTGTGGGGAAAAAATTCCAAATAGAAGAAAAGGATGTCACCTACTACATTTCGAAGCCGAAAGCAGGAAAGGCTGCCCTGAACAGCTACTCCCATGATGTGTCAATACTACTCGATTTTAGGACTATTTAACTCTTGTACAAGGGCAAGATTAGATCGGAAGTGATACGAAAACAAAAAGAACAGAGTCTCAAGCTAATTTCAATTCAAATATTTCGCTTCTTATACTAAACTTTTTCAAGGAAATTGTTATTAAACAGAGTGATGTATATACACATACATATAACAAAAGTTCCATTACTACTAAACAGAAGTAAAAACCCAACATGAAATGTATACGGTGATATGCCCTGCAGAAGAGATATATTTGCTCGAAGTAGCTGAGTGGTTTTGTCTACTGGACTTGAGAAATAATCTAGTAAACACTTTAATGAAGAAGTGCTTGTGGTCGAAGCGCGAGGCTTCATCGTAACTTTCGGCGTTTCTTTCATCTGCTCTACCAGTTGATATATATTGGGTAAATCAGCCAATCATATACTTGTGAAAAAGACATCCGGATGGACTCATGTTATATAGCTGGACTCGATATATACCTGTGCCTTGTATGCGTGCGGACTCGTGTATCATCTAGTCGTTATGATGTTCCTCTTTTCTTGTACGTATGGCTCCTGTCTGTTTAGTTTTTAATAAACGCATGTAGACAATTTAAAACGTATATGTTATATAATTGGGAGTGCATGAAATGAAAGAGCAAATGTATGGATACACAAAGTCAATGTTAGGATAAAAACACATAATAAATAAACAGATAATTGAAACACCAATAAAAATGCTTAGATTAATTACAACAACAATAATAACAATTACAATAACAACAATACTGATAACAACAACAACAATAACAATAATAATAATAACAATAATAATAATAACAATAATAATAATAATAATAACAATAATAATAATAATAATAAAAATAATAACAATAATAATAATAATAACAATAATAACAATAACAATAATAATAATAACAATAATAATAATAATAACAACAACAACAATAATAATAATAATAATAATAATAATAATAATAATAATAATAATAATAATAATATTAAATAACCAAAATTAACAAACATAAAAAAAAGACAAAACGATAAACAGGAAGAAAGGGACATGGAGAAAATTGAAAAATGGAACTGTGACCTGCAGGGAGAGACTAAACAAGAAACACGAAGATCTGAACCAAAAATAGCGTCAAAAGAAGGGAGACTGAGACGATGTAGATACAAATCTGAACAATGCAAGCAAAAACAGGACATTTGAAAACAATGAAAGCCAATTCTATCAAAACGTAAACGAAAGAAAAACCAAAAAAGAACGGCCAAACCCAACAGAAACAGGACTCTATTGGAGTAAGATATGGGGAGAATGACAGGAAAATAAAAGAAATGCCGAATGGCTGAAAGACATGAAAAAAGGCATACAACATATCAAAAAAGGAGCAATGAATGAAATCAGCAAGGAAACCCGAAAAAAAACATAGGAAAATTGCAAGTTTAAGAGCACCAGGACACGAGGGGATACATGCATACTGGTTCAAAAAATTCACAGCACTACACGAAATACTAGCCCAAAACATGAGATGTATACAGGAAACAAACGTGCCAGATTGGATGACAAAAGGCAAGACCACTCTGATACAAGACACAGAGAAAGGAACCACCCCAGCAACTATAGGTCTATCATCTGCTTACCCACTATGTGGAAAATATTAACAGCACAACTGAGAAAACAAATCTACCACTCCCTAAATAATCGTGGATTTCTCCCAAGCGACAGAAAAGATGACCTGCTATACGTATATCAAAAGATCATAAAGTAGGTAAAAAGAAGGAGAAAGAATTTAGCCATGGCATGAATCGACTACAGAATGGAGTACGATAGAATCCTACAAACATGCATAATAGAATGTTTAAAAATGTATAAAATTCCAAGTTGGATCATCAACGTGATAGAAAATGCAATGAGAACATGGAGACTGAAATTGACAGCTGAAGGACAACACATAACAGAAATTAAGATAGAAAGAGACATCTTCCAAGGAAAGTCACTATCACCATTGCTGTTCATAATAGCCATGATACCTCCGAACATTATACTGAGAAAGTGCCAAGCTAGATACAAGTTCTCTAATACAGAGGAAAAAATACACCACCTAATGTAGATGAACGACCTGAAACTCTTTGCAAGGACCGAAAAGAAACTAGGGACACTAATAAACACTACCAGGATCTTCAGCCGGGATATCCAAATGGAGTTTGGAATGGAAAAGTGTGCACTACTAGTTATGAGAAAGGGAAAACTCTAGACAACAGAGGGCATGGAACTACCAAACCAAACGGAGATGAGAGCTCTAGGGGAACAAAACGCTTATAAATACCTGGGAGTTCTGGAAGCAGACACCATCAAAGCCACACAAATGAAAGGCAGAATTAGAAAGGAATACCTCAGGAGAGCAAGAAAACTTCTAGAAACTAAATTATATAGCAAAAACCTAATAAAAGATATAAATACATGGGCAGTATAACTAATAAGATACTCAGGACCGTTCATAGGATGGACCAAAGAAGAACTGAGACACCTTGATCAGAAGACAAGGAAACTCATGACCATACACAATGCGCTACACCCAAAGGACGATGTTGACCGACTATATGTGAAAAGAAAAGAAGGCGGGAGAGGGCTAGTTTGTATAGAAGACTGTGCATGACACATACACAGAAAACAGAGAGATAAAAGATAAGTAGAGAAAAGAAAAAATGGGAAGATAAACAACTACATGGAATATTCATAAGGATGACAAAAGATAAGAATAACGAAAACACTTGGATATGGATGCGAACAGGACACATAAGTCGAGAAACTGAACCCCTAATGACCGCAGCAAAAGATAACTCGGTAAGAACCAACCACATCAAAGCAAAGACTGATGAAACACAAGAGAACAGTAAATGCAGACTCTGTGAACAAAGAGATGAAACGATAAACCATATAATAAGTGAATGCAGTAAACTGTCCCGAAAGGAATACAAGAACAGACACGGCCAAGTGGGAAGGGCAGTACACTGGGAATTATGCAAAGAACTACATCTCGAACGCACAGACAAGTGGTGCAAACATAAGCCAGCATCAGTACTTTAAAACTAAAATCACAAAATCCTATGGGATATGGACATACAAACTGATAAACCCATCCAAGCAAAAAGACCAGATGTAATAATTAACAAGAAAGAAAAATCATGTCAAATCGTAGAATTTGATGTTCCATCTGACCACAGAGTGAATATCAAAGGAAAGGAGGGACAGAGCAAACACACAGAGCTAGCCAGAGAGCTGAAAGGGATATGGACGATGAAGAAAATCAAAATAATACCTATAATTCATGATAAATTTTAAATGTTTAAACAAAAAAATTGACTAAGTAATTTGGTAGAGACCGCAAGGATAACATTTTTTAAAACTTTGACCCCAATTTTGACCCTTTAACATTTATTGTTTTCGGCTGAAATCAAATTAAAATGTCTAATCCATGTCCAAGTAACCGACATCTAAACTTACAATATTTAGACTCAAAATTAGCGGAGAATTTTGGTAGAGTTTTCACATGTCAAATCGTTTAAACTTTGATCCCTTAACAAATTTCTCACTGAAAATAGATTAACAATATTTTCCCAAATCTCAATATCCCTTATATCAAATCCCGAGTCGACTAAAAATTGACAGAGTAGTTTGGTAGGGAAATGTACACACACACACACACACACACACACACACACACACACACACACACACACACACACACACCTTGAGCACTAGGAACAATCCCGAAAAAACCTTTGGAAAAACAATGGGAGAAATTGGAATCAGAGGAATGACTGGAACAATACAACGAACAACAATAATGAAAACAGCCAAAATTTTAAGGAAAACCCTTAAATGTGTAGACGAACACACACGAACCAAAAGCGTAGACCAGACCAACTATTACAGAGACAAAACATGAAGCGCTACATGGAACCAAGAACATTGAAGCTACATAACTATAAGTTCTCTAACCCCACTTCATACCCCCATTGCCACATCACTGCTCCCCACCCCCCAAAAATAAAACCAAGTAGCCAAGTAGTCAAGGAGGAATCCAAGACCGAGGAGTGAGCACTGACCAGACCTCCACTGTATGTGCGAAGAGAACAACTGGGACCTTGGGGAGACTTATTGCCACTTAAATTCCAGTAAAGACCAATGGCCACTGCCAACGAGAAATCAATGGCAAGCAGCTGTGGCGATAATGCAAATTTATTTGCTAATGGTATCGAAATAGGTGGAGCATACTGGAAATCTGGGGAGACTTGTTATCACTCAGCTTCCAGGGAACACCACAGACTGTATTCAATGAGATCTTTGATAACCTGTGTGAAAGGTCATTGTGGGCCAATAATAATAATAATAATAATAATAATAATAATAATAATAATAATAATAATAATAAAGTTCATGGTTGAATTTCAGTCGCTTCAAGAGCTAGTTTACAAATTTTTAAACACCTCAGGCAATAGTTGCTCTTACAACATCCACTTGCTGGAAGGATGCCCACGGAGCGGGTACCCGAGTGTACAGCAAATTATCTTTGCTAGTATATATATATATATATATATATATATATATATATAGTAAGTTATGAAAATATATATGGCAATTTTTCATAACTTACTACCTAGTTTTACGTTGTAACGAGCATTGTTGAAGTAAATACGTAAAATGTGCACATAAAATTATATCTTTGTATATTCATTTCAGGACCAAGTAAAGAATAGATATCCTGTAGCAGAAGACGACGACTGCCGACGACCGGCGCACATTTCAAGTGACACCGGGTGATTCGGCCTTGACATTAGCACAAGCACATGGCGTTGGTAGTTTATAAACACGTTAAATAGCAGACATGGTCGAATATTCGCGAGCAAGTTTTAAAAATATATATTTAAAAATCTTTGGAAGATTTAAAAGAAAAAATACATATTTACAAAACATTTTTTAAGTAACAAAACAAACGTATTTAAATAAAAGTTATTTAAATATATGGGTGTCTTTCTGAGTGCGTTTTTAATACATTTACAGAACTTTTTATAAAACTTAGGATAATAATTATGATTATAATAAAATAAATAAATTTAAGCCAAACTTATTAATGGCAGAAACAAAAGTAAAATAATTGACTTCTTTGAGATTTTTGCAAATGTTTTGCTGGTGTTTGTGACCAAGATTGATTTTTATGCAGAGTTTTTTGGGTTTTTTTTTTCTTCTATTCGTTCTTTCAGTGTTCGTTTTTAATATAATTCAATATTTATTTAATTATTCGGTACTTGATGACGAGTGTGGACCCTGCGCAAACATTGGCCTATTTAGCCACGAAAAACTTTTTCAGGCAAAAAAAACAACAAAAAAAAAATTGAAAAAACCAAAGCCACACTCGTCATCAAGTACCAATTAAGCCAACATTTTACGAGGCATTAAAAAATATTTTGTAATTAATATAGGTCATGCGTTTTATTTATTTTTATTATAATTATAATCAGGCAAATGTATATTACAGCGGCATAAATTATTTGACAGACAAAAATTTTAAAAAAATTATTTATTTTTATATAAAACACATTATTAGACCCTAAGGCTAAAATAAAACCCGAAAAAATTGAATTTTTATTTTGTTAACATTTTTTATTAGAATAAATGTACAGAAACCGAGGCCGCCAACTTGTTTTGAAAATTTGGCCTTTCTAAGGCTTGCCAGATTGACGTTTTTGAGGCCAAATTTGGCCTTTTTTACGTTCTTGTATGGAACCATGATTTTGGCCGCCGTTTTTTTTTTTTTTGGGGGGGGGTCTAAATGTGCACTTTAAGTGCGTAAATTATTAAGACATTGGCGGCCTTTTTTAAGTTTTTAAATCATTTTGCTACACAGAATAAGGGAAATTGGATAGTGATGCAACAAAAATAAAGGGAGGGAATATTGAACTTCAAATCGAAATAAAAACATTTAATTTAATTTTCTATGTTTATTACCTTTAGCAAATTAGGTGCAAACCTTTTATAATATTTGCTAATATTTTTCTTTCAAGGAAATGTACAAACCCCGAAAACTCATGGGTTAAAGAGATATATTTTAATACACTGTATTCTTTGTCTTTTCTATATTTGGAATTTAAATTTTTCAAATCACAAATTTTAAATTCCTAATAATCTATCTATATATCTATAAAGGCGAACGTGTCTGTCTGTCTGTCTGTCTGTGTGTCTGTGTGTCTGTCTGTCTGTGTACATTTCCCTACGCAATAACTCTGTCAATTTTTAGTCTATAGACTCGAAATTTGAAATACCGGGTACTGAGATTTGGGAAAATCGATGTGACAGGTGCATACACCTCCAAACACCCGAGCAACGCCGGGCACCCCTGCTATTATATATATATATATATATATATATATAAGTGAAAGTGTCTGTCTGTTTTTTGTTTGTTTTTATTTTTGCCCAACACACACCTTCACACACCCGGGCAACGCCGGGCACTCATGCTAGTATATCTATAAAAGTGAACGTGTCTGTCTGTCTGTGTATCTGTGTGTCTGTCTGTCTGTGTACATTTCCCTACGCAATAACTCTGTCAATTTTTAGTCTATAGACTCGAAATTTGAAATACCGGGTACTGAGATTTGAGAAAATCGATGTGACGGGTGTCAGCCAGACATTTGGCTGTTAAGGGGTCAAATTTCAACGATTTGACCTTTAAGAACTGTACCAAACTCCTCCGACAATTTTGGGTCTAGACACTTGAAATTTTAGATATAGGTTCCTTGAACCTCGATCTAACGTAATAAAGTAATTTGAGCCCGAAACAATAAATTTTAAGGGGTCATAATAGAGGTCAAAGTTTTAAAAAATTAACCATTTTTTTGTTTTTTTGCACAGCATACACCTCCAAACACCCGAGCAACGCCGGGCACCCCTGCTATTATATATATATATATATATATATACATATATATATATATATATATATATATATATATATATATATATATATAAGTGAAAGTGTCTGTCTGTTTTTTGTTTGTTTTTATTTTTGCCCAACACACACCTTCACACACCCGGGCAACGCCGGGCACTCATGCTAGTATATCTATAAAAGTGAACGTGTCTGTCTGTCTGTCTGTCTGTGTATCTGTGTGTCTGTCTGTCTGTGTACATTTCCCTACGCAATAACTCTGTCAATTTTTAGTCTATAGACTCGAAATTTGAAATACCGGGTACTGAGATTTGGGAAAATCGATGTGACGGGTGTCAGCCAGAAATTTGGCTGTTAAGGGGTGAAATTTCAACGATTTGACCTTTAAGAACTCTACCAAACTCCTCTGACAATTTTGGGTCTAGGCACTTGAAATTTTAGATATAGGTTCCTTGAACCTGGATCTAACGTAATAAAGTGATTTGAGCCCGAAACAATAAATTTTAAGGGGTCATAATAGGGGTCAAAGTTTTAAAAAATTAACCATTTTTTTTGTTTTTTTGCTTTTTTTGCACAGCATACACCTCCAAACACCCGAGCAAGGGGTCAAAGTTCAACGATTTGACCTTTGAGAATTCTACCAAACTCCTCCGCCAATTGTGGGTCTTAACACTTGAAATTTTAGATATAGGTTCCTTGGACATGGATATAACTTAATAACTTGATTTGAGTCCAAAACAATAAATGTTAAGGGGGCATAATAGGGGTCGAAGTTTTAAAAAATTGACCGCTTTTTCTTTTTCTTTTTTTTTCTCAACATACACCTCCAAACACCCGGGCAACGCCGGGCTGAAATGCTAGTATATATATATATATATATATATATATATATATATATATATATATATATATATATATATATATATATATAAGTGAACGTGTCTGTGTGTGTGTCTGTGTATCTGTGTGTCTGTGTACATTTCCCTACGCAATAACTCTGTCAATTTTTAGTTTACAAACTCGAAATTTGATATAAAGGGTACTGAGATTTGGGAAAATCAATGTGATCGGTTTTTGGCCAGAAATTTGGCGATTAAGCGGTCAAAGTTCAACAATTTGACCTTTGAGAACTCTACCAAACTCCTCCGACAATTTTGGGTCTACGCACTTGAAATTTTAGATATAGGTTCTTTGGACATAGATCTAACTTAATAACTTTATACGAGCCCAAAACAATAAATTTTAAGGGGTCATAATAGAAGTCAAAGTTAAAATAAATTGACCTCTGCGGTCTCTTCCAAATTACTCAGACAATTTCTGGTCTAAATATTTGAAATTTTACATAAAGGGTATTCAGAGATAGGGCAAGCTTTGTCATCAGTTTGGGTTGAAAATTTTTAGTTACCAATATAAAAATGTATGTATGTATGTCTGTTTGCATGTCTGCCTTTAACTTGAAATAGAGGCGACTGATTTTACCAAGATCAGGATCGTTTTAAAGTTCGATCTTTCATGCGACGAATATCGAAAAATTGGCTAAACACATTAATATCTTTCCCTTCAACTAGGTACTTTTCTAATGGGGAGGTCACTTTTTTCGTCGATATTTTTGAAAGTTATCCTCTCCTTTAGATTGTCTAGCCTTAAATTTTTAAAATGTCGCTTCCGGTTTGGCGGTGGTCGTAACAGCATAAGCGTTAGGTTTTACCCCGTTCTTTTCCTCCTTTGCGGTACGGGTTCGAGCCTGCCTTCCTACTACCACTTTTATTTTTTGCTCAACATACACATCCAAACACCCGGGCAACGCCGGGCTGAAATGCTAGTCATATATAAAAGTGAACGTGTCTGTGTGCGTGAGTGTGTGTGTGTGTGTGTGTGTGTGTGTGTGTTTGTGTACATTTCTCTACGTAATAATTCTGTCAATTTTAAGTCTACAGACTCAAAATTTGATATATGGGGTAATGAGATTTGGGAAAATCTTTGTAATCCATTTTCGGTCAGAAATTTGGCTATTAAATGGTCAAAGTTCAACGACTTGACCTTTGAGAACTCTACCAAACTCCTCCGATAATTTTGGGTATAAACACTTTAAATTTTAGATATAGGTTCCTTGCACATGGACCTAACTTAATAACTTTATGTGAGCCCACAACAATAAATGTTAAGGAATTATAATAAGGGTCAAAGTTTAAAAAAAAAGACCGCTTTTTTTCTTCTTTTTTTTTTTTTGCTCAACATACACACCCAAACACCCAGGCAACACCGGGCTGAAATGCTAGTATATCTATAAAACTGAAAGTATCTGTCTGTCTGTCTATGTACATTTCCCTACACAATAACTCATACATGGTACTGAGGTTTGGGAAAATCTTTGTAATCGTTTTCGGCCAGAAATTTGGCTGTTAAGGGGTCAAAGTTCACCGATTTGACCTTTGAGAACTCTACCAAACTCATATATATATATATATATATATATATATATATATATATATATATATATATATATATATATATATATATATATATATATATATATATATGTAGCACATGGTGGACACTTGCTAAGCACTCAACATTATAAGGTGAGCATCAATGATAAGTAGAGAAATCCTGTGAAAGCATTAGCGCCATTCCATCAACCTCGGTGTAATATTTAATTTAAAAAAAGGGGATCTTTCGGGTCGCCGTCGACTATGGTTGATCACTTTACTATACTTACTTACGTAGGCAAATTTAGTTTTGTAAGCTAGCATCTGCATATCTATCAGTTAACGGGATCCCGGAGGAGATGGGTTAAGGGGTGTGTTATTTTTCTGGGGAGAAGACTGGTTGTAAGCCGTGTGTGTATCTCAGAAAAAAAAAAATAAAAAGAATAAATGAGGTAACTGACCCAGTTCACACGTTCAGGTCCCCCACTTGTGTTTTTCACTTGTTTGCGATGACTTCTTTTTTGTTGTTATCACGACCTGCAGTTTTTATTTTCGCGCCTCGACCCGAGGAAAAAAGTCGAGCAAGCACGTGCGGAGAATGGTGGGTATCGTTGGACGCGAGTAGGTGGGTTGAGGTGTTTCTACCCGTTCGTTAAAAAAAAAAAAAAAAAAAAAACGACACATCACCACCACCATGCCAAACTGCTGTTAGGTTACATTAACTATACACTTATGGTGATATGCGCTCTTTCTCAAGTTTAAATAATAATAATAATAATAATAATAATAATAATAATAATAATAATAATAATAATAATAAACAACTTCTTAAGTTTTCGCCTGATTTACGCTCAACACCCTTTCGAAAATTCTCAGCCTCCGCGCCAGGATGAAAGTGTAGTATTTGTTTTATATTCAGTTAGTGATAGAGAAGTCCTTGCTGACTTGGACACGCTATTCTCAAACTTTCCTCCATATAGTATCATATATTCGTATGAAAAAATAAACAAAATTAAATCTTTTCAAAATAGAAAATTATGAAGTTAATTTATATATTAATACGATAGCGTGTGTGTTCTTTTGAGTCTTACGCTTACATCCGAGTCGTTTAATAGTTATGTTCTTCTATTTCTTGTCATGAATAATTTTACCAAGAATTCATCATAAGTTTTGGCACTTAAATCATCTATTTTTTTTTTTGGCACTTAAATCATCTATTTTTTTATAAATAATTTTATCAAGAATTCTTCATAAGTTTTGGTCTCGGTTTCAATTATGGCGAAAGGAACTCAAGTTATATATATATATATATATATATATATATATATATATATATATTATTTTAAAAATATAATTATAATATAATTATCCACTGACACGTGTTTCGTCGTCTACGACTCATCAGAGTGGCTGAATCTAGCGAGATTCGAAATTGGGACCCCACGATATGTATATATATATATATATATATATATATATATATATATATATATATGTATATATATATATATATATATATATATATATATATATATATATATATATGTATAAGTTTTTATTTCGGTTTCGATGCAAGCTAATGCACCTAAGTCATATGGATATATTTTTTTATTTTTGAAATCGGAACTTTATAGCATATAACAATCGATAGAACATTAACTCTATAATAATAATATATACGAAGTCTGCAAGAATTAAAATATCATATTTAAGCGTACTTTACGACCGGGTTTTACCGGGCGTTCTTAGATATATACGTTTACCGGGCTAGCTTAGATAAATATTTTTGGAGCTTTAACAAAAAAGCTACAATAATATCAGAGCGTCTCCATTTACACTGAACATCTACAGAATGCCAACATCAATATATTACATATGAATGAGTCCCCTGTGGAATTTCCACAGGTCTCACTAGTTTATATTTAATTTTTTTAGGCATGACATAATCTGAAGAGAAATAATTATTTGTACATTATCAGGTACTTTAATTACACTGGCCAACACATTTTTGGTGCCCAAGGTTTCTAAGCTTATTTAGTCTTATTTGGAGATGCCGATTCCGAAAATCATATTAACTTTTTCTCATCAAATCAACTTGTTGAGATATTCGTTATTTTATATTTTTTTACGTTAAAAGCAGGTGTTCTGTCTTCTTGTTTTGAACCATTATCTCCCTTTTAGTTACTATTAACTAAAAAGTGATTGTCTTCCTAATTTCCTCTTACAGTTGGTCTTTACTTCCTTTTTGCAACCACTGGCGACACAACTCACCTCTTTGTTCTTGGACTGCTTCCATTTCCGGCATGAATGATATATTTTACGCATTTCTTCGTCTGTACAATGTGTTTGTTTACTTTATCATGAACGTGATATTTGTTGTTCTCCTTCATTTTCCTACCTTTGTTTGTTGTTCTTGTTTTTGCTTCCTCATACACGTCATTTTTTCTCTTTATGTGTTTACTTTTACTGTTTAAATAAATATACCTGTGGATTGTGTACTAGTCTTCAGAGGCTTATTTTTTAGAATAGTTTATCTGACTGTGAAGCGTAGGTGCATGCGACGACAGTACTTTAGGCGTGTTTCTATATATATATTCTAGCTATAAAATTACAATTTTAGGTTGTTATTGTGAGATATGTTAATTGATTATGACATCACAAACCTTAAAGTAAAAGTCAAATTTGATATACAATGAGTGGATACTACATAGTAACTAGGTCTTCCGATTGTAGCATTTTTTTTTTTTTTTTGATAAAAGTAAGGTTTATTCTCTTAATGTTCTTATTTACAATGTCTCCCCAAGGGACAGAGTTAGACACCAGGGTCGTTTTTTTACGTGGAGAAAAGAAACAAAAATAAAAAATTGTCTCAGTCGTGAAGGATTTCTCCTCCACTGACAGAGAACAAGAAATTGAAGTGCAGCATCTGAAGAACAGATACTACACTTTGATCTTGACCTAAAGGCCAGGTATTTATTTGCTCCCCCACCGAGCAAATTAGGCACAAGGCCGATTTTTAATGTGAGGAGTGAAGGGGAAATGGGGACCAACTCCCCGGGGAGTAAGGGAGCTGGATAGTAATAATTGGTATGAAGGTTGCCCCTACATTGACCAAGGTCTTATATGTGGGTCGCCCCCACATATGGTCTTTGCTTGCAGTATCTGGCGGAACAGATGGTATTTATTTGCTCCCCCACCGAGCAAATTAGGCAAAAGGCCGATTTTTAATGTGAGGAGTGAAGGGGAAATGGGGACCAACTCCCCGGGGAGTAGGGGAGCTGGATAGTGACAATTGGTATGAAGGGGTTCCCCTACATTGACCAAGGTCTTATATGTGGGGTTTCCCCCACATATGGTCTTTGCTCGCAGTATCTGCCGGAACAGATGGTATTTATTTGCTCCCCCACTGAGCAAATTAGGCACAAAGCCGTTTTTAATGTGAGGTAAAAACCAGCTCCCCTAAAAGTAGGCAAAAAGGGGGCACTCTGGTTACCAAAAATAATAATTGTCCCAGTATAGAGGGTTTCCCCTCCATTGACTGGTACAAATTATCTTAAGTGCAGCATCTGCCGGAACAGATGGTATTTATTTGCTCCCCCACCGAGCAAATTAGGCACAAGGCCAATTTTTAATGTGAGGAGTGAAGGGAGGGGGAAGGGAAAAAGGGGACCAGCTCCCGAGAGGTGGGAAATGGGAGCTGGTTAAAGGTCAGGCATGTGGGGTTGCCCCCACATCTGGTCTTTGCTAGTCATAGCTAGTCATAGCTATTCATAGCCTGCAGTATCTGCCGGAACAGATACTACACTTTGATCTTGGCCCGAAGGCCAAATTCTCTTAATGTTAGTAATTCATTTATACGTCAGACAGGGAATAATTAAGCTGCATTATTTTATATTCGTTGCAGATTTTTGGAGCAAAAATTAACCATAGCTACATTATCTCCTAGGCGACGGTGTTTAAACAATCCAAACGTGTTTTGCCATACTTGCGGGGAATATACGTTACAATCCAACAGGAAAGGGATCTGTGACGTTGTGAAGTGTGTTTATTTTGCTTACTTCAAAATAATTTTGGATGATAACGATAAGGCATGCGCACCCCATATTGTATGCAGTGGACAAAAAAAGGATAGAAAGTAACTCGCTTTGGTATTACAATGGTGTAACGTGAATCGGAAAAAAACATTTCGATGTCTGCTATTTCCATGCAGTCCAAACGAAGGGAATCAACAGGAAAAAAAACAGGAATTCGTTGATTTATCGAAACCTCGAGTCTGCAATTAGGCCAATTCCACACTACAATAAAATTTCTGTTTATTATTTAAAGGTTTGCACGAATTGGAGTTGCCTAGTACTGAAGAAGACCAAGCCTTTGTTTTTTCCACTGACGATAGTGAAGACATTGTTTCAGACGTTGGTTTTCGTCTTTCTTCACGACCACAGCTTTTTTTCTCATGGAGAATTTAATCATCTGACTAAATCTCAGCCTTTCCAAAGGAACGTCTGAACTTTTACCTTCAAGACTCAAAGAAAAATCTGCTTTACTCCCATAACCTTCGATAGAAAACACCATATTGAATTCTTGCCATATTTTACTCAGGAAAACAGCAGTATATTGCAACGACGTTGCCAGCCTGTTCGGCAGCTTGGTGTCCAACCATATTCTCCAGATTGGCGCTTTTTTATAAACAGTTCCAAATAAAGTTTAAAATGTGTTCTTCTTCACAATAGCAACTTATATGGATCAGTTACTCTAGGCCATTCAACGATACTCAAAGAAAAATATAATGAAATCAATTTTGTTCTGGAAACGATTTCATACAGACAGCACCAATAGATTATGTGTGTTGATTTGAAAATGGTTGGGTTTCTCCTTACGCTACAAAGTGGCTACACAAAATATTCTTGCTTCTTGTGTTTGTGGAATAGCACGGCATGAGCAGAGCACTGGATAAAAAAAAGATTGACCTGTGAGTAGTGCATTGATTCCTGACTCACTCAATGTTATGGCTTCTGTTTTGGTGGAGAGTTTCAAAATTGTGTTTCCTTCTCTTTAAAGAAAGCTTGGCATCATAAAACAGTTTGTAAAGGTTCTCGAAAAAGATGGTGACAATTTCAAATATATTTGCATGAAATTTCCAGACCTAACCATAGAGAAATTAAAAGCTGGAATTTTTTACGGTCCCCAGATTCGAAATTTAATGAATGACGTAAATTTCTGTAATTTTATGAATCCTGCAGAATTGAGTGTCTGGGCGGCGTTTACGAAGGGAGTATGTATATTATTGGACTAAAAACGAAGCATTGATAAACATATAACGTTGTTTGTTCCTTTTTCATCTCTCGATATTCGTTGGAATATTATTTCCTTTAATCTCATCACTGCATACACACACACACAGTAATTCACGAACAGATTGTTTCGCCGTGTCACAGCTTTTCAGAACGGTGAGATCTTATCTAGGGTCGCCTAGACGATCGTCGAGGTTTCTAACCTTTACGCTCTTTTGACTGCTGCTAAGTAAATAGGTGAAATTATAATGATCAACATTGTCCGAATGTCTTAAGCTTCATTTCCACAAAGAATATTGCACTATACGCTAATGGCATGTTGTTCTTCACACACACACACACACACACACACACACACACACACACACACACACATATATATATATATATATATATATATATATATATATATATAGAGAGAGAGAGAGAGAGAGAGAGAGAGAGAGAGAGTTGCAGGCCACCTGGAAGGCCTGGTTGTAAAATACGCTTTTGAGAATGTTATTTCAGTTTATGCAATTTTCATATTTATTATTATAGCACCTATTATCGATTGATTGATATATTGTACCCAATATACAGCAGTGATTCCAAAAGTTTTTAAAAAAATAGGACTTGGGTGCCTTCAGCTAGAATCGAAACTAACATATCTAGTTTTCAATCGGTATTCACTACAATATGACTGTAGAAGAGATGGATATCAGAACTTTAAAAAAAATTGACGAAGGTTAGGAAATAAATGTATATTTGTGCATGCGTAGTTGAGAACATGAAGTCGACTAGTTAAAATATCCGCGACACGCACACAGATACACACGTGCACACACGCATACAGACACACAGAGACACGCATGCATACATTTACATACATACAAAGATAATTATTAAAAGGAAAACATGGCGAGAGTGAAACAGGTTCTTTATCAGTGCCACTAATGTACCGTAAAGAGCTCGTCAATTTTATTAGATAACGTTTTTTAATACAACGTTTATTTTTATGCGTACGAAGGTAATCATTTGGGTCATGGACTTTGAAAAAAGTAGATGATACATATGCAAAATACATACATTTTAACTGATATGAAATCCCAAATAATTCACATAACAGGGTAAGTTCTAAAAATAAATCATCCTATTTTTTTTTTTACTTAAACAGTTGAAGAGCTACGAATACTGGAGTAAACCATTAAAACGAGCGACATTTTGCGCGCTAGAATTTATTTTTCTACCACCATTCTGAATGCATTTTTGCTAGGAATTCAATGAAGCATCTCGGCACCGGTGAGATTTCTTTGGCCAGCGCACAAAAGGAATCACACGCCTTGGCCTCGGCAACCCCGTCAGCATATTCCGGTTGGTGTGCCTTAAGCAGTTAGCAAACATCTCCTTCACAAGAAAGGCAAATTCTGGGAGAATGGACCTCCTAGAACTACTCCGACATTTTTACCACTTTCAAGTGGTAAAAATGTCGTTTTTGACTTCCACTGATATTTAATTCTTTTCCACAGCAGGAAGCTGTAAAATAAGATCAGAAGATGGGGATATTTTCGATATCTTCTTCGAGTATTTTCCATTTCTTTTAACAACATTTATTTTTGGTCCTTTTCATTTTGACAAAGAGATTATATTCTCGAAATATCAAATACTTCTACCAACCCGGTTATCTTCAACAGTAAGTATATTTTACTGCTTGATATCTAGGATTGATTTGGAAAGTAGATGGATATATGAAGATATAAAATAAGCAGCTCTTCAAGACCCTCTATTATAATCTGTCCATTTTTGTCCATATATCACACCATTTTAAACCCTGTTTCCATGCATTGCTATAGCCTTATATTCTCCCACATTTATATATATATATATATATATATATATATATATATATATATATATATATATATATATATATGTGTGTGTGTATGTGCGTGTGTGGAGAGAGAGAAAGAGAGAGAGAGGGAGAGAGAGAGAGAGAGAGAGAGAGAGAGAGAGAGAGAGAGAGAGAGAGGGAACTTGTTGAGTGCTACAGGGTTTGTCAAAAAAGCCTGTGATGTCTATTAACATCAGAAAGAAATTCAAACCATTTAAATGCATGGCCAAAAGTCGGTCAAACACTGGAGCTCGACTTTTCCATCTGACGAAGAGAAAATTTCACACACACACGTATATACATACAAAACACGCACACACACACACACAGAACACACACACACACACACACACATATATATATATTGAGGGAGAGTGAGAGAGGGAGAGAGAGAGAGAAGGAGCATGCATCGAAACATTTTTCTATACGTAAATGCGTGCGCATCATTTTCGTCGATGGAATCTTATTATATCATGGCGTGTGTGTCTGTCTGTGTGTTTGTTCTAGCTACAAATATACTTTTAATAGAACCTAGGAATATGATAGCAAAATAAGTAACAAATTGTACAGATCTTTCAAATGTAGACACATTTCTATATCAGAAATATATTCTTGTGGAGTCGAAACCGAGGCCAGTCGACGGTTTCGGAAATAATCGGATTCGCACTCCTACGAATACTAGAAGTCGTGCATTAGGATCTTTGAATAGGTGAAGAATGAATAAACAGTTTAAATACTGTACCATATTTGAAGTAAAGGGAACCGGTCACATCTTGAGCAAACTCTGTTTCAAACCATCTATGAAAAAAGGGTCATAATTCAAAAAATTGAAACACTACGTATACCATAACTTCAGTTGTCTAATCTATATTATCACACCAATTTTAATTATTTAATTTTCTTACCATTTTGTTTAAGCAACCGGATGCAAGGCATTCATTCACTGTCTCCAACTGTTTAACCGAGAGATCTTTTTAAGATTCTTACCGTTCATTTTAGTGCAATTGTTCGAGTCGCTCTTGCACTTGGTTCGCCAGGAATATTTGCAAGGCAGATTTTTTTTATTGCTCCTATGATTACTGGAATGATGGCGATCTTCCTAAGATTCCAGTTTCTTTTCATGTTGTACATAAGATGTGTGTATTCCTTATCCCCCCCATCAACTCTGTTTAACACAGCATCATTGTAAAGACTAACTTTTACTAAGGTTGCTTCTTTCTCCTTTTTGTCTTATACAAGGTACGAGGCTGTAGGACGTGTATAGTCATAGTGGGTATATTTTCGACTGTTCATTGTGGTATATATATATATATATATATATATATATATATATATATATATATATATATATATATGAGAAAGAAAATTTAAACTGTAAACTTTACAATCAAAATTTATTGTTCGACTGAATACTCCAAAAAACATTTTACAAAGTCCTTATTCCGCGGAGTTTCACAGAATGCTATTCTTGTTATTCTGCTCATCAGAGGACATAAAGAAATCAGCAAATTATATTTGTAGCAATGCTAGAGTTTGCTAGTTAAGCTATAAAGTGAAACCGCAATTTATTGTAGTTATAAATTACCAAATAAAGAGTGAAAAAATGTTGGATATGTAAAAAAAATACATATAAAAACAAACCGCGTATAATATTTCAGCTTGCATGAAAATCCTCTCAAGTTGATCCGAAATGCAAAATAGTTCTTTAGAGAGAATGGATTCCAAAATAAGTCCAGCGTGACGATGCATATAATCCAATTGGAAAGTTTTAAATAATGAAAATTGCTTTTTACCGAGCAGTGCAGTACAGTAGCCCAAAGAGAAGTCTGTCCCAGTCAAATGGGACCTAATAGTAAAAAGAGAGAAATCCAGCGTGAGAACCTTCATGATCAGCTTAATTAGGAAAAGTAGGACTTGATGACGCATTCGATATTAAACTTTTTATAGATCATCCAGTTAAGATATTTACATACTCCATTGTTTCACATTGTATAGCAGCCGTTTCCTCAGTAGAACCTTACAGATGAATGTAAGGTACCGCATACTTTTTACATCTGTGTGGCAGAACTTGCACTTGTTATTGCTGAAACCACTCGTCTTTTTAAAAACATTGGTCATCAAGCTTTCATGTTCGTCAGCCATTATACACCATCTCCTGGTCATTGTAGAGCGATCTTCTTTTTAGCCAGCCTATAAAACCTTCCTTATCTATACAGTCCTAGGTGAATTCACCCAGAAAATATTTGGAACGTTGTTGATTGGCCCAATCTTTAATTTTATTTTAATTTTTTAATTTTTTTTTTTTTTTTTGCTGTAAAAGTTCTTAGTGCATTTTTGGTGATAGTTTTGAGCTATTTCCGTAACCGACTTGTTTTCTGATTTTGTCTTCTTTAAGACAGTCTTGTCTAAATGTTTGGCCAGTTTCGTGATAGAGATTGTTCTGCTGGCTCTTGCTTCGTTATGTTGATATACCATTGTGAGCTTTGGATTTTGTTGAGTTCATCAGATATTTTCCGGTGCTCAGAATAGTGGCACAATGTTGATGGTCAGTCCCTTAGATATCCATTCCACCTGCTCCTCTAGGCAGATACAGATTAGCAGACACTGGTTGCTCTATGCTATTCTGTAGTGTCAGTTTTTTTCGTGTTTTAGTATCCAGTCAGTTTATTCCCCTTTGTGACCAGTGATAATTCCAAAGATGTATGTTATCATAGACATGGCTAATTGGTCTTGTTTTTGTACATGTCAATGATCTTTTGTTTTGAAGTTCTGTTTTACTGATTTTCCTTACACTACGTATATATAAACTGTCATTTTTACTCTCATCTTGTCATGCTGAATTGAATCATTTTCTTCTATGCCAAAGAAGTTATATTTTTCCTTAAATTATATCCGATGGTGAGGCCCAAGCTTGCGGGCTTTGGGGAGTGTGGAGCCGTCCTTTAATTCCATTGCTCCCAGGTCCACTCTGATTCGGAATGTTAGTACCTGTTAGGGTCCCAACTATGGGTTGAATCAAAACCGGCTTGAAAAAACAAAACAAATATATTCTATAAAAAAAAAAATTCTTACAAATAACTGGATTCGGCATTAAATAACTTGAAAAGGGTTGATATGCCGTAAAACAAAAACAAACAATTATTATATTTTCTCTGCTCTTCTAGGTCTTTGATATCAGTATTTTCATCAAGCTGTATACTTTCTGTTGGGGACTTCTTCCCAGCTCTGTTGGAATATTTGGCACATTTGTTTAAAGCAAACGTCATTGTAATATCTCTGGAGAAGTTATGTACGACTTGCAAGAGTTTGCTTAAGTCAGTATCTGAGTTGGGACATCCATGAAAGTAGGTACCTAATCCTTTTGTTTGAGCCTTGTTGAAAGGAAGTATCCACATCGAGAGAGAAAGGGAGGGCTTCAACACCGACGGATAATGTACCAGGCCTTTGCCTAGTCATCATCAAACATGAAGGATTGCGGGGTATGGAATGGACCTGGCCGTAAACCTACCTCTTAACGCTAATTCGATGTTTTTAGTCTCATGATTTCCCAACTAAAAAGACATTTGTTAAGTTGATTAAAAGAAAAAAAAAATTAAAAAAACAAAAAAAACGGAAAAACCGGATATGCGTATGCATTTTTCGTCGATCTGTACGTTTTTCAAGTCTACGTTTGAAATGGAATGAGTTTGTGGGATTTTTTTTTTTGGACACAGGAATCACTACTTATCAAGGCCCGGATGCCACTCGAGGATAAGGGCTAATGGGTATATATTAGTCAATGTGATTATAGAGTAGTAAACATAAGTAGTGGAAATTTTGTAAATTGGATTACTTAAGGGGGATGGTTCATCAAGAACTTGTTTACATTGGACTTGAAGTGAAGTAAATAAATTGGTTACAAGAAGTATAGCTGACCCGATGTTGTTTGTTCCGTCCATGCACTGGTCTATCACACATATCTTTGAAATATCATTGCCATTATTAAACCCGCAGATAGAAGGGGCGCATCTTACGGTTATTCGGTGTCTTGTACACTGTTGGAGGTATACGCTCTTCGGAGTGCCATTCCCGTTATGTTTTTTTTCTACTCTCTCTTTTCTCTTCTTAGCGAACTTCCTTAAAAGGTCAGAGATTGGCGGCTCCGTTAGAAAAACAATTCTCACAAACATTATGCAAAAACGATTAGCGGCATTTATGATAAAACCAGCAAAGAATCAGTGGAAATCGGTCAATGAAGACTAACAAATTTCGAAAAACGTGGCTCCAGTTGGCTTAGTTATGACGCCCCTGGAGATTTGGGTTTCGTGCTCACACCCGCCCTTACACTTTCTGTCTTTTTTTCTTTCTTCCTTTTTCTCTAGTTAAAACTCTACAGCTACACCCCCCACTCCATAATAAAGACCAACGAGTATTTATTTATATATGAATAAATAAAATAGAAAAATACACGATGAAAATAAAATATGTTACAATATTTAATGACATACTATTCGGGGCGAATATTATTGAACTAGCAGGGAAACCCGACGTTTGCCAGGATTGAAGGGAAATCAACGAATATTTCACATTCCCATATTTTATTGCCATCGAAATCAGTGAAATCGCTCATTTTTCAATTAAATTGATTGCTTGTCTTCTCTAGTCGGAGACCCATCACAAAGCACAGGAAGGAAACTTCACATGCTTTACCGCAGTTACTTAGTCCACAACACAACGTAGTTTACATTGCACTGTAGAGAACTTCTCTTGATTTTATAAATTATTTTTTAATATCATAGCCTGAATTAAAGTGTTGAATGCAAAATCAAGGTTCAATTGTGCTCTAAACATAAACATTCCTTTCGAACGTGTCCCTATTATATCAAAGAACCTACTGTTGATTTTATATGCCAGGCCTTTCTACATGTGCGGCGATAATGGCTTGAATTAAAGTTTAACACTTTAAACATTCGCGTTCTTGATATATACGGGAGTTAGACCTGTGGAATAAATCTGCTTTGATCTTTGGCCAGTAAAAATAACTGCCAAAGGGTCAAAATTGAAAAGAAAACTTGGCAAAAGTCGATTAAAAGTGCTTTTCTACACGCAAATATACTTTTAGTAAATGTATAGTTGAATATGCGTAAAAAAAGATTTGTAGTCAATTTACGTTTGCTAAGTTCTCTTTTTTTCCAATTTTGACCCCCACCTCCCGCTGCTATTTTTAAACAACGTTATTTGTAAACTTATATATGCGTAAGGACAATTGTCAGCCGACAAGAAGTAATGTTTTAAAAGGGTAATGTGTTTAAAATGTAATGTATTCTGGGAATCGTGTCACTGATAGGGTACGTTTGGGGTACTCCGTTTACCTGTTTTTCAGCAATGAAATTACTCTCTGAGAAGTTTGCTGAGAATAAAGTATTCACAAAGCAATCTATTCTGAATATAATGTTGTCCGAGAACCAGCACGTTGTAGTTGCAGTCGCAAAGGAGACCAAAAATATAAAAGAACTCCAACTCGCTTTTATTTTTGTTGTACAACAACATTTATTTCTTCATTCTCGTTACTGCTCTGACGTCCCTCATGTGATCATCTTCTTGATTGTCATCCATACTTCTCGCGTGATCGCGAACGTTCTTCCCGTCTCTAACGTGATCTTTTTTATTTTCCATACCGCTGACGTTATTGTGCATGCATTTGTATACGTGCGCCAGTGCTATGTTACATAAGGATAATGTATTCTACAAATATTCAACAAATACCCTACGTATAGAATTACATTTGACAACTTTATTCGCCATTAAATCAAGATTGTTGCTATGTCATAACGCAAACCAGACGAAACCTAACAGTTTATCAAAATAGTTTTTTTTAGTTGATCTTTAAATACTTTTCCTGGAATTATTATCGCTTAGTATGTCTTCGAAGAATGTGGTTCTATGTCAGTTTCCCATTTCTTTACCGAGTTCTTTGCATCATCATTGAAATCTGAAAGATCTTTCAAGCTACACTTGTTGAACTGTAGAAGGTAGAGAACTTAGCGTTGCATCGTACCGTCCTCTTTTTCACATTCACAGAGTGTTACGCCGGTTCTATTGCCCTATTAAACCAAAGCATCTCTTCATCTTTTCTCTTCCTTCCGTTCCATTTCTTACAGAAGAAACATGGCTAGTTTGTTTCTCTACCCTAGCTCTATTTTCGACGGTAGCTGGTTGACTGAGGTCCGACCTCTTATTCCACATTATTAGGTGTTCTTGGTTTCAATTAAGAATTCAATTTCCTACCATCATTGCAAAATAATTCTCCGTTTTTCTCTGAGTATCTAAAAAACAAATGCATTTAACATGAAGCAGAGTTTCTTTCTGAAACCCTTTTGTTGAAAACAATTCCGCGGAACTGCTTCCCTGCAGAGTTCGCGCCTAATATTTTATTTATTAACCACTTCATGGTCTGAACAATCGTCCACTGATAACGTGTCGTATACTTTTTACGCTTTGCCCTTTCGTGCTTTCTGTAGCAGCATAGCTCAATATTTCTTCGACCGTTTCAAATTCGTTGTTATCTTATAACAAGAGAAATATTCATCTATATTTACCTCCACGAACTTCGAAACTAATCTGTTCTGCTTTGTTAATTCAAACTCTCCCTAGCCCACCTCCTGTCCTGCTCTAGTCAGCTTATTTATCGCAACCTGATTTCCTGTTCCAAGCTGCCTTCCCTAGTTCTTTTTATTTATTTATTACATTTTCACCCCAAACAAGGCACATTGCCACTTTGGTGTAGGGAGCTACTATCAGCGTCAACTACTACTAGGGTAGTACGTAAGGATTTGGGCAGCAAGATGTTGATTCACGTTACACTTGAACTTCTGCATGCCAGTACAGTTGGGGAAGCAGGGACCTGGAATGGAATTCAAGAGTCTAGCGGTTCTGAGGAAGAAACTACTAGAGTAGAAAGATCTTTTATATCTAGGGATCTATACTGTGTGAGGGTGGGATTTAGCTGCCTGTCGGGTTTGTTGAGGGTGTCTACGTCGTGGGGACACAAGTGTCTGCAGTTCGTCAGAGCATTCACCATTAAAATACTTGTAGAACAGACAGAGGTATGCAACATTTCGTAGATGGGACAGAGGCTGAAGCTTAGATGCCAGTTCAGGGCCTATCAGATTGGCGACTCTCTTTTGAACCTTGTCTAGGAGCGAGAGACGAGTAACAGATGCACCAGCCCAAATGTGACAGCAATACGCCATACATGGGCGAATGGTGGCCTTAAAGAGGTACAGGATACTTTCGGGTGTTACTAATTTTCTAGCACGGTAGTGAGAGCCTCCCTTCTTCGCAGCGGCTGTGGCAATGCTTTCAATGTAATTGTTCCAGCTCATGTTTCCTGTGAACGTTAGGCCAAGGAGTTTGAAAGATGTACTTTCAGATAAAGAGTCACTGGCCATTGCTATTGGTGGCAGAGAAGGTTTCTTGTAATTATTGAATGAAACCAGTTTAGTCTTGACAGCATTGAATGTGACCATCCATTTTTGTCCCCATTCCACTAGAGGTTGGAGGTCAGTGTTTTTGCTATTTCTTTAGATATGTGTTCATTTGTCTCCTGTCATGCCTGTTATAGAGTGTGGTGTCATCAGCATATATACCCATCTCACAGGCAATTTTGTCGGGGAGGCCATTAATGAATATTAGGAACAATAGAGGTCCAAGGATAGACCCTTGAGGCACTCCCGCATTTATATCATATTGTTTAGATGTACAACCGTCGAGGACAACCTGGATTTTTCTCTTACCTAAGAAGGATTTAATTATGTTAAGTATTCTACCAGCGATAACGTATGATCTAATTTTCCTGAGGAGACCCTCATGCCATACCCTGTCAAAAGCCTTAGATATATCTAGAGCTACTGCTCTGTCCTCTCCCGCTTTGTCCAGTGACTGGTATATACGTTCAGAGATTACAGTGAGAATGTCTGCTGTGAAACTGGCTTGTCTAAATCCATATTGTTTGTCAGTCAGAAGTTTAGTTCTAGAACTAAACTGGATTCCTGACTTTTTCGAGTTCCATTTGCTCCCCGGTAAGGTTTCTTGTTTCTATGTCAAGGATTTCTACTCCGAATATTTGTTCATCGTCAATCATGCGTATTAACTTTCCTTACTCCATTGATTTTCTTTACATCCAGTTGTAACTTTTCGCCAATGTCAAGTAGTTCGTTCTTCTTCATAGCCTCTAGCTTGTTTATAGAGAGTTCCTTTTAAAAATCCTTTGCTCCCTTTATCTATTGTCATCCTCCCTAACTCTGTCTCACTTCAAGATGCACAACTCAGTATAGCAGAGTACATAGAAATCTTAGTACAGCTCGATCGTATGGAAAAAAGACGACAGACTCATCGGAAAATATAATAGTCTCCAGACCAATACACGTATATCCCGGCTTGAGCTCCCATATCGCATACTCTGAAATCTGCACAAATGCAGATCACCAGCAAAGATGCGCCACCTAGCTCTCTCCCATCAAATGAAAATCAATGCGGGAAATCTTCAAATGATACCGAACTTTGTATAGACTTATAGTTCTATATTTCTTGAATAGGGGATGGAATGACAATGGTAGGCTAGTTAGTAAATTTACATAAAGCATGCACATATTTGGCAGAGGCAAACAGAAAGAAAATGCGAGTCTCAAGGAAAATATATTTTACATTTCTATTTGCTCTATTTTTATTATTTTGATAAACTCAACAACGTAACGAAAAGAAAAAGTAAACAAAAATAATGAAAAATGAAGAAGTTCATTAGAAATTCCTGATTGCAGGACAGAAACGTCGAGATGGAAATTTCTTATGGCTGTGAAAGTCCACGTGTGCTGGTGAGCGTCATTTTTAATGTTACTTGAAATTCGCATTGAAGATTTCGAAAGACATACTCCAACGAGTTTATAAAAGCACCAAGATTAAGCAAAGAATAAAGAGAACTCCACAACTATCCTTTTTCTTTCCAACGATCATGCGAATAATGTCCTCAGATTATCAATCTGGCAATACACAATGGATGGCGCCAGCCGTTGCTCTTTTTCCTTTTCCTCTACTCCTATTTTATGGCTTCCAATGAGCACAAAAATTCGCGACTCGCGAATAACGACCTTGTGCGGTTCTTTAATACATCGAATTCAGGACTCTCAGAAAATGGCCTTGCGCCTTCTTTTAATATATCAAATCCACGAATCAGATAATAGGCTTGCGGTGTACTCTGCCCCCGTGGAGAGACTCGTAAATTCCACATAGAATAATAAAAATAAAACTGTATAATTGTAAGTTAACCTCCCTCCGCCCCAAGCGCAGCCCCTCATTTTTTTGTAGTTTCACCATAAACTGATGCCACACCAAATAATCAAGGCGGGTCAATGGAGACCCCGAGGAAAAAAAAAAAACACTAATCAGACCTTCACTGGAGGAGTGCGAAGAGGACTGGGATCTTTGAGTGGGTAGATTTCCACCAAAATGCCAGTGATAATCAATGGTCGCTATCTATGAGAAATCTATGGTAAACGGCGACTGCGATAGCGCAAAATAATGTGACAAAGTTATCGAAAGAGGTGGTGGGTACTGGAAATCTGGTGAAACTTGTTGTCACTCAGACTCCATGGAACTCCACAGGTTGATCTCAAAGAGATTATGACGAGGATCCAGTTTAAACTTTTTATTTTTATTTATTTTGACGTCAATTCAGAGATGTCCTCTCATAGCATGACTTTAAAAAGGTTTTTTTTTGTGCGTCCCATTAAAATGTCTCTTTATGGTTAGTTGGATTTTCCTCACTTAAAAAAAAAAAAACCTTTGTGTTTGCCTCTGCCCTCTGGGGATGCAAATAGAGATAGTTTATTGATCTTATTAAATCTCATCCTCTAGTGGCTCTTTACCTTTATAAGCGATTACTTTTTAATAAATGAACAAATTTCCATGAACATATTTTTTTTTTCCATAACATACGAGTTGTAGAACAAAGTACAATGATATTGCTTCCCTGCAGACAAGATGGTCAACACTTTTTTGTTTACTCTTGTGTCACTATTTATCAACGCCACTAGAGGATTAGGCCTCATGAACGCCAGGTGACTAGCAAGACGACATTGATAATGATGGAAATTTGACAAAATCGGATTTGAAAGAATAGCTGAACAAAAAGTCGTTTAAATTGGACTTTAAAACGACCCTGTTATAGTCAGCTATAAAGCAGCCCCGCAATATTTTTTTACACAGACGAGTAGTTCTTATGGAAGTTTCGTTTCTTCAAATCAAATCTCAGCGAATGCTTGCCATAAATTTTCCCTCATAATGATTCAAATATTGTCCAGTCTGTATGGGAACATATATCAGAAGAACAGTTGTGCCTAGGAACCAGGGCTATTAAACCTGGCATAGTGATATGGGGCAAGAGGAAGAAAGAAGCAACCTTAGAAGTTAGTGTCACTAATGTTGCTGGGTTAAACATAGTTGAGAGGAAAAATATAACGAAATCCCATGGTCTTATGTACGATTTGAAAAAGAAACTGGAATCTTAGGAAGATCTCCAACATTCCAGAAATCATAGTAGCGTTTGGACTCATGAAAAAAAAAAAAAAGAATCAAAAACTATCTGGCAAATATACCAGCGAACAAATTGCAAGGGAAATGCAAAAAAATGCACTCAAAGGGACAGTTAGAATCTTTAAAAAGATCTTTTGGTTGGAACGTATGAGTAACCGGATGCCCCATTCCTGGCTAGAATAAAATTGTCCGAAAATTTATACATTTCATTGATACATATACTCGATTGGCGAACGAAACGAGACCGTTATAAGTAATGACTTCTAAATTATAATAAAAAGAAATACCCGTGCTTGTTTTCGTTCAAATGCGGATTTTCGTTTTTTTTTTTTTAATTTTATTTATACTTTCTTTTGGAGGGGGGTTCTGTTTATTCATTCGCGCTAATTTGGATGTTTAGTCAGTGAAATCGTTCGTTCAGACGATCAAGTCATTTCTCAGACTATCAAAAAAAAAAAAAAAAAAAAAAAAAAAGGTGGGGAGATAAAAAGCGGAGTCTTTCTATCTCGGCAACATGAAATGAACGACAAAATGGCGGCGACACATTTCATTCAGCGATGCCCGTGTTTGTCAATAAGATAATCTGTGATTTATAAGTGACGAAGCCGTCTCAGCTTGTTTACACTGACCCGTGTAGCTTATTTAACTTGCGAGCTTCTCCCATTTCGTTCTCCTCTTCCAAAAATAAAGTCAACGTTTGGGGGAATGAAAACAGACATTTCAACGTTTGGCAAAAAAAGTAGCTCTTATCTCTCTCCCTCTCTCTCCTAATATATATATATATATATATATATATATATATATATATATATATATATATATATATATATATATATATATATACACTAGAAGTAAAATATTGAAATTTTCAAAAAAGACATTTTACATCTGTTAGGAAGTTATACAAAATTTTAATTATCCGACAAAGAAACAAGACCTTATTCCGCGGAGTTTCAAAAAATAAATTTTTTCTCAGAGGAAATAGGTTTGCAAAATATATAATAAATTATGCAGGTTAATGCATTGAAATAAACTACAAATATGAAATTAATCATATTTTCATCAAAAATTTTCTGAACGAGTTAGGATTCAAAATGTCAAAGAAAGCAGAAAACGGGAAACAGTAAAAGAATGATAGATAATCATAGAGAAATAATTAAAAAAAATTAACATACATTAAAACATTAAATTAATATGAAAATAAGAAATTGTAAAATTGTCATCTAATAACAAAAATAGGAAATACGAAAGTTGGATACTTATCCAATTAGAAAGTAATCGAAATAAATAAATAAAACGAGGGGAAACCAGTTGAGTCCCCTGTTTGATCTCTTCACCAGGGAGATTATCAATATATATATATATATATATATATATATATATATATATATATATATATATATATAGTCCTGATCCAAATCATAAGACCACTTAAGAAAATAAGCGTTTACGCATATTATCGAATTTTTAATCAAACAAATGGTTGAAACCATTGCCAAAAGGCAAAATATGATGGAGGAAAAATGAAATTGTCTTCATTCGAAACCTTAACCCTGATCTAATAATTATTTTTTAAACAAACATTTTCACCTGCTCAAAATGATAAGACCACTGATAATTTATCTAACAAAAGATAATTATAAATTACTAAAAGGGTCTCAGTATTTAGTATAGCCTCCATTATTCGAATTACTTCAAAAATTCTCTTCGGCATGCTTGCGACTAAGTTTTTTTATCAGTTGCGAAGAAATTTTATCCCATGTACTGAAAACTGAATTAGAAAGTTCTTTTATCAAATCATACTGGTTCCATCCTTGAACACTTCTTTTGCCATCCATCCCCAAAGATTTTCAATGGGATTGAGGTCCGGAGAACATGCTGGATGATCTAACAATTCTATATTATTTGAAGAAAAGTATTCTCGTGCTTGTCGAGAAGTGTGTATCGCAGCGTTGTCTTGCTGGAAAATCCAATTTCTTCCACACAGACGTGGACCTTCAGTCCTAATAGAAGCATTTTGAAGCATTGAAATGTACTTCAATGATATTTGCCGGCCTTTCACTACTCACAACTTTAGGGTCCCAGCTGACGAGAAAGCACCCCAGATCCTCCACTATGCAGAGTTGAAAGTCTCTTTGGGCAAATTTTTATTATGCCAATAATGTTGAAATCCATCTGGACCATCTAGATTAAACTTTTTCTTATCAGTGAAAATTACATTTTCCCACTTCTCTTCATCCCAAGTCTGGTATTTGGCGGCATATTTAAGTCGGTTAGTTATGTGCTGTTCAAGAAGACGTGGTTTCTGCAGTCGCTTTAAATGATTGAAACCCTTCATTTTTAGATGTCTTCTGATGGTTTTAGGACTAAATTCTGCTGCTGTTTGGCTTTTCAATCGACGTGAGCTCATACTGAAGTTTTTTTAAACTTCTTCTGATACGGCGATCCAGTGATGGGGTTATTAATTATTTATTTATTTTTTTTTGGTCGACCTGAACTCTTTTTGTGCCCATAATGATCTGGATTTCTTCAAAAATTTGTGATGACCGTTTTGCTACGATTCACTTCGTTTGCAATGGATCTATGGAAGAGTCCACCCCTATTAAGCTCAAAGATCTTTCCTCTCTCCCAAACTCTGATAATGGTTTCTCTTTTGCCATTTATAATTTAGTAAGATGTTTTTTATCCACTAACAAGTTGCTTTTAGTAACATAGAAAGCTTTTCGTAATAATTTTGTCAAAACTAGCCGATTTTATTAAAGTGGTCTTATCATTTTGACCAGGTGAAAATGTTTGTTTTTTAAAAAATAATTATTAGATCAGGGTTAAGGTTTCGAATGAAGCAGATTTCATTTTTTTTCCATCATATTTTCCTTTTGGCAATGGTTTTAACCATTTGTTTGATTAAAAATTCGATAATATGCGTAAACGCATACTTTCTTAAGTGGGCTTA
>NC_136491.1:103297751-103385251 GCF_053919585.1 Euprymna scolopes
GCTAAGCCTGAGTCACTTTGGACTTCTGGCCCTACGCCGAGCCCTGCAGCCACACCCAAGGTCTTCCAGTGTCCACTGATTGCACCAGGGGATCACTACACCCTTAAGCACATCCAGGTACACTTTACTATTGACTTTCAAGACGACTTTGATGTGAGGTCGCATGATGTGGCCTTCACTTGAAACCACACCAAAGATTATAATGGTGGCCGGAAACTTTGTTTTCATCGTGCTGGGAACGTTCCTGTTATTCGTTGCAACCAAGCAATGCATTTTGAGGAGACTGACAATGGCCCTCTTGTCATAATTGGGATCGGTAGCGAGCATAAGTTTTACAGCGGCGCATCTCCGATCTCGCTCGTTGGACATTGTGTCACTTTCAGACATGAGAGAAAGCCTCTATCGCTCTTTGAATTTGTACACAACTGACCAAATAGTAGATGGTCTGCAACAAAAATCAATCCCGGTTTTCATAAAACGGAAATGGAATCCTGTCGCCTTTTCTAGGGCGACAATTTTATTGTTCCACCCTGTGTATGAGAGAGAAAGATATATATATATATATATATATATATATATATATATATATATATATATATATATATATATAAAGAAAGAGAGAGAGATAGTGACGGGAATATAGAAGAAAAGAGAGATAAAGGGGAGCAGTGTATAAAAGAGAGAGATAGAGAACGCAACGGAAGTGTGAGGCATAGAATGAAACCTGGTGTGTGAGATGTAAGGACTGGTAGACAGAGAGAGAGAGAGGGAGGGAGAGAGAGAGCGAGGAAAGAGAGAGAGAGGAAGTGAGAGAGAAAAGGCGTATTCATATGAAAAAGAGACCAGG
Organism: Euprymna scolopes; assembly: GCF_053919585.1. Lineage (NCBI taxonomy): Eukaryota > Metazoa > Mollusca > Cephalopoda > Sepiida > Sepiolidae > Euprymna > Euprymna scolopes. The sequence continues at coordinate 103,298,599 of NC_136491.1, forward strand.
AGATAAAGGGAAAGAGAGAAAGAGGGAGAGAGAGGAAAATGGGTGTTTCTGCGGAAGAGAAATAGAGACGAAGTAACAAAGGCAGATGCAACAAGAGATCGACTAATAATGTGTGTGTGTGTGTGTGTGTTTGTGTGTGTGTGTTTGTGTGTGTGTGTGTGAGAGAGAGAGAGAGAGAGAGAGAAAGAGAAAGAGCAGAGATATGTTTTACAAAAAAGATAAGAGGAGATAAATAGTAAGAACGTGAGACAGAGAAAGTTATGTTGTTATGCCGGAGAGAGAGAGAGAGAGAGAGAGAGAGAGAGAGAGAGAGAGAGAGAGAGAGAGAGAGAGAGAGAGAGATACTGATAATGAGTTTTTATGTACGAGAGAAAGACACAGATAGATAAATAGATAGATAGAGAGAGGAGGGGAGAGGGGGAGAGAGGGGGAGACAGACAGGCAGACTGATAGACAGATAGAACGAGAAATAGAGGAGGTTGGGAGAGGCCATGTGTGAAAAGAGAGTGTTGGAAAATAAAAAGGAAAGATAGAGAGAGACATTCCTACATAGAGACAGGGGAAAAGCAGATTATAAGGAGAGAGAAAGTTTATAAAAGTAAGAGAGGGGTATAGAGAAAGGATATATCTATGCGTGTGGGTGAGAGAGAGAGGGAGAGAGAAAGAGAGCGAGAGAGAAAGAAAGAGAGAGAGAGAGAGAAGTGGGGAAAGATAAAGTGAGGAGAGGTCACTGACGTCATTGGAAGCTCATTTTGTGATGACCCCATTAATTTCCTGGCGCGGGAAATATTAATGCTAATCTTTATACGAAATAACTGTCAACGTATATATAGTTTCATCTTTCATTTCTATATCGAAAATGTCAAACGTGCAGAAGAGAGATTAATCTCTCTCCCTCCCTCTCTCTCTCTCTCTCTCTCTCTCTCTCTCTCTCTCTCTCTCAATATATATATGTGGGGGTGTGAGTGTGGGTGCGTGTGTGTGCGTGGAACGATACACAAAACTACTTTGTCAATGTAAAGCTAATTTTATTTGCTTTTTAGCCGGTAAAAATAGCCGGTAAATCGTCAAAATTGAAGAATTGTTCCATGGCAGAAAAATGTGACTTAAAATGCTCCTCGGGGCATGCTAAAATATTTATATGTTCAAGTTTGTTAATTTAAAATCTTGACATACGCATGTGGACTTACCGCAGATGTTGTAGAGTTAATGTTTAGGTTTCGCTTTAATCTAATAGCACTTAACATTGTTTTTCTACTTTTAAAATTGCTACTATATATTGAGTACACTATATACATATACATACATATGTATATATACATATATATATATATATATATATACATAAATATATATATACATATATATATACATATATACATACATATATACATATATATATATATATATATATATATATATATATATATATATATGTATATTCGGAAGTGTATTTGGTAAAAAAACGGGAAAATACTCAATACGTTAGTAGAGCTAAATACAAACATATTTAGCTCTACTAAAGTATTAATTTTTTACTAAATACACTTCCGAATATATATATATATATATATATATATATATATATATATATATACACTCACACACACACACACACACACATATATATATATATAATTTAAAGGAGATTAGAACAATAGTCTAAAGAGATGATTGTATTTTAATGTAACAGTGAAATTACTAGTTTAATTAAAATACAGGAAAGAGAAAGTGCTCGTTGTAATTTAGATATATAATACGCTCGATAGTTACATGTCCTAGAGCTAATTCAATTTTAAGTAATGTGATTGATAATTTAAAATTTAAAAATCAAATTATAATTAAATTAAAAATCTGTTTCATAAGAAGGAACAACAACAAAATCAATTATCTGTACGATCGTTTCGGAAAACAATGCTTTTTATTGTGGTATGCATCAAGTTACGTACAACAATTACATATAGTTTTTTAATAAGCAAGGTCTCCTCGTCATAACCTTAAATCTTGAGAATTCTACCTTTGAACCCTATCATAAACCTAACCAATCACTACTATATGTCCACAATTAATCAAACCACCCTAAATCAATATTAAAATTAATAGTTCCCAATATCGCTTTAAGAATTTCTAGACTGTCTTCTACTAAATCCATATTTACCAAAAATGAAAAATATTATAATGAGGCCCTTAAAAACTCTGGATATAATTCACAAATTAAATTCATAAATAAAAATGATAGAAACATAAACTGCATTGAAAATAAACCTATTAAGAGCGTAATAACATATAATATGGCAATGTCTTCCCGTATACGAGTTAAGAAAAATAATCAAGAGACAAAAAAAGATAAAACCAAACCACAAATATTAGATAATAATACAAATAAACAGCAAACCAAACCCCGTAAACGTAAGAATAGACATAAGGAGATCCTATGGTTCAAACCCCCATATTCCAAAAACCTAGAGACAAACATAGCCAGAGATTTTTTTTTAAATATTAGATAAGAACTTTAAAGCCCCCATAGATATAATAAAATTTTCAATAAGAACACAATGAAAGTCTCTTACTCTACTATACCTAACCTTCATCAGAAAATAATTAGCTCTAATAATAAGAACATTAATAAACTACAAAATACATCAGACTGTAATTGTAGAAAAATAAATGTCCCCTACAAGGCTCATGTAAAATTAAAAATATTATCTATAGCTGCACAGTATCAAAAACTCCAAATCTACATGAACCTATTAACAGCCATAACTCAACTACCAGATTAAATAATAACACAAACTTAAACCAATCTACCGATCAATTACAAATCAACCCACCATAAAATAATACAACAACAGACCTAACGGAAAATAATCACAATAAGCAAGAGGTAATATATTTTGGTTCCACATCTGGCCTAATGAAACATAGAATTTCAACGCACAAACATTCTTTTAAAAATAACTCTCTGTCAAACCAAACTACTCTATCCAACTATATTTGGCAACTAAAAAACAGCAACATTTCTTTCAACTTAAAATGGCGAATAATTGAGACTTGCAAATCATATAAACCAGGAGATAAATTTTGTGCACTATGTACAAAAGAGACCCTAAAAATGTTAAAATATGAAGATATAAAAAATACAACCACACTATTAAATTCAAGACAGGAGCTTATATTTACATGCAGTCATAAACGTTGGTTTAAATTTAATAAATATAAACCACCTTAAATCATTAAAAAATTACTTATTAGTAAAAATAGATTACAATTTTTTTTAATAAATTAAGTTAGACAAATTATCTCCCTTACACCCTTCAAATAAATAAAGTAAAGAAAACATGACAATTATCTCCCCTTACAACATGTAATTGCACAAGCAACATTCTAAATATAAACCGTAGCGTCTTTAAATCAAAAATACGCTAACGGAAATAATTTATTGAACGGGCGTCTCCCCCTTTTAAAATTCCTCATTCAATAAGATAAAAAGCTATAGCAAACATCTGTTTTCAAAATGCGAAAAATTAAAAGGTAAATATCTCTATATATTTTTAAACCAAGCTTATAATGTAAATTCAAATCTATATTTTACTCTATTTATTTCTATCTCTAATCCATATTAATTTTCTTATAAATTTTAAATCCAGACCTTTTATTTCAATTTTTTCAGATTCATCTGCCTTACTTTTAATGCTAGGTTTATTTATGGTGTCTTTTAAATTCAATAAAAACCCTTCAAAATTTGCTGACGAGGAGACCTTGCTTATTAAAAAACTATATGTAATTATTGTACGTAAATTGATGTATACCACAATAAAAAGCATTGTTTTCCGAAACGATCGTACAGATAATTGATTTGTTGTTGTTCCTTCTTATGAAACGGATTTTTAATTTAATTATAATTTGATTTTTAAATTTTAAATTATCAATTACATTACTTAATATATATATATATTTGGAAGTGTATTTGGTAAAAAAAACGGGGAAGTGCTCAATACGTTAGTAGAACTAAATATGTTTTTATTATTTCAACCACGGAGACTTTTACTTAAATCATCACAAGTTGTTTCGATAGACAGAACATTAAATTATCCTGCCGATCTCGTCAGACGATCTGAGCCAAAAGCTAATTTTGGCTTAGATCGTCTGACGATATCGGCAGGATAATTTGTAATGATTTAAGTAAAAACCCTCGTGGTTGAAATTATATATATATATATATATATATATATATATATATATATATAACGGCTGTTAAAATAAATATTACAATCATTTTTCTACCTAAAAACGCATGTATCTCAACCCTACATTATCTTCAGTGTAGAAGATTATTATTACTGCCAGTCAAGAAATTTAAAAATTCAACGTTAACTTTGTACACTTGTATCTTAATTCCAAGCCATCAGTGAATAAATTATATATCTGAAAATGCCAAATTAGCAAGCATACACATTGAAAATTAGATAGTGCGTCGCGCTCTATTCAAATTAAATAGTGCTCAATCGTAAGAATGTGGAAGCTAGACCATATTTTTTTTAATTTTAAATAAGTAAAATGATTTCATTAACATGAGCGTATTTCCTCTTTTCATATCAGGCCTGTTTTCAGAGACATCAATAGCCATGGCTCAGCAGTCTCTTTTATATTCGGATCGTTTTACCATTATGTTCTTTGCCGTCTAATACCTATAGTAGGTTACAATGGCTTCCTGTTGGAACAGTTCTCATAGAGTGGTAGTTTTTGGTATTATTTACCCAGAACAACGAAGAGTTGGCCAATTCTAGAAGAAATCACCACGGTACTCAACAGTTCATCTTCTACCTTCTATCGTACCCTAATTGGAAGATTACCTGGGTACCCGACCTTGCTCAATGGTATCCTACTAGATAACGGAGGGAAAGAGGGGCCATATTGCTCCTAATGGTGGAAGTGTTTCCACCTTGCCACTCTATACAGCGCCTAGTATTCCTAAATGATTACCCAGCTGGTACTGACTAGGCTCAACTTTGATGATCTGGCGGAAAACGGTGTCTCAGCATTATTATGCCGTGTCTGGGTACACTTTTAATACACCTGAATGTCATCGGCGACTGATGAAATGAGGACTATTATAAAAGTGGAAAACAGCAATCGCCGGTTTCATCGTCCGGTGAATACGCCCAAAAGCTCTTTTTCGGAAAAGTCAGAAATTAACAGAGAATGACTATTATTGTCATGATCATGGATGCGGCACTTACCCTGAGTCGGTTTGTATGGCTCTTTCTAACAAGTCCCGAACACTGGCTGGCCAGGCGCGGCGATTTAAGTCTGCTTCATTTATGTGTGCAAGCCATTCGCAGTTGTAAGGACGGACCCCGTAAAAGTGGAGACCCAGAATCAGTTCAGCATCTTGCTCCACTGTCTTGAGTCAGGCTTTGAGTTGATCACAACGATGCTTCTTTCAGTATAATCGTGAAGCTGTATCGATTACTTCACGGATGAAGTCATCTGGGTGTCGCCAAATCAACGAAGGCGGGCGTCTAGTAAACAGATAATTATAGAGGTGGATCTTGCAGAGATTGCTAATCATAGTGTTTGGGACAAATTGTATGCATGCAATTAAGAGTGATAATCGAATGCATCCAGTTCGCGTATGTCACTAGCTCATACCTATTATTGCATGCGTCCTAATCGTAGTTTATTATTATTAAGAAATGTTGATTATGTTGAGAATGAAGGTATATCATAATATGGAATTTAGGAAAACTCGTCCCCGGAAAACTCGTCTCCGTAAAACTTGTCTCCGGAAAACTCGTACCCGGAAAACTCGAACCCGGAAAACTCGTCCCCTTTTGCTAAGTAGGAAAACTGGTCACTTATGGAATAAATTTCGATTGAAAACACATTTTATGACCGTCCTTGAAGAAGATATTGTCTTTAAAAAGAGAATACACATCCCATAATATTTAAAAAAAAAATATTTTTACTTGTTTACTCTTGTTTTAAAAAAAATGAATTAATTATTCTAAGTTTTCGTTTTTGGTAGCTTTGAAAGTTTTTGGTCTCTCAACTTATTTTAAAGAGTTTATTTAGTTAAATATAAAAAAAGTAATGTCGAGTGTTACTTATGAATAAAAAAAATGTCCGACATAAGAGGATCACGTCTTAAGAGTACAATTGCTCAAAAATAGAAAATTAAAGAAAATATTAAGGTAGATATAGTTTTAAAACGAGCCCCCCCCCACTCCAAAAGAAAATAAATTTGTATATTTTTAGAGAATAATGCACATCCCATAATATTTTAAAAACTATTTTTACATGTTTATTGTTTTAAAAAAAATTAAATTGATTTTTCTAAGCTTTCGTTTTCTACCTAGCTTTGTAAGTTTTTGGTGTTTAAACTTATTTTAAAGAGTTTATTTAGATAAAAAGAAATAACAATAAGAAAAGCCGACACTCCGATGTATGTGTAAGTTTAAGATGTGCAATAAGATCATCTTGTGTTGGAAAATTAGTGTTAGTAATAGATGAATGTCTATCTAAATTCCGGTTGATTGATTGGGTGATTGGATTTCTAGAGAGGAGTTATTATTAAGGGATTCTCGGGGAAGAGTATTGTTTAAAGTAACTTTTGATGGATAATCGTTTAATTTAATGTAATGTTTTTATATTCATGGGTGATATTAGTAAAGTTTTGATTTAATGAAGGATGGGGCTACGAAATACTATTTATATTATTACTTTTTTATTATTAGAATTAATTATTGGTTTGCAAGATTCTGCATGGTAGTATAGAATGATCTTCATGTATATTTAAAAGAATTCGAGATGTTAGTTTTTAAGTTATTATTATACAGATAATTGAACCATAAGTTTCCGCTTCTTAGTTTCCTTGATTTATTGGTATTTATAAATTTCTATAGTTATTTGGATATTTTGTTTATTGCTTTGAGCCTTAGTACCAGTAGCTCGGTTTTTCATATTGATTTTATTAATTGACATTTTATAAGTTATAATATATGATTTAGGATTATTCAAGTTATTATTAGAACACTAGCAGGAGCTGTGTACTGCCGATGCCAGGTGGATGTATGCCCCCACCCAACCGGTAAAAAAAAATAAACTACAGTTGTTAGTGGTAGCCACTGCCATCCCAGTAAAATAGTTCCCGAAGAACAAAATGAGTGTACCCTACTTATTTAACAACGGTAAATATCTATAAAACCATTCTTAACATGGCGATTTGATTATGTGCTGCGATGATCCTGTGCTTTCTACCTTACGTGTCAACATTGAAACAACCAAAATACACGGCCTGAGCGATGTTTCCCCTAACCTTTAAATTTTTCCTATCATCAGGTACGGGCTTAATTTGGAGATTAAAAAATAAATTTTAGGCAGTATTTTCAATGACTGTAATAGTCGGGGAGCAATTTGTAATGATAACGTTCTAATAAATGGAACACACACTTTTTTTGCCACTTTAGATAATAATGCTGCCTCTAGCCGTTAAATGTTTCTCTTTTCTGGTTGTAAGGTGTCAACAATTTTTTTCCAAAATATATTGTTAATGTGAAAGCAAAGCGCTGTGGAAATGTGCGGAAAATTCAAAAGAATTAATGTGAATGGTAGTGAATAATTTACGATTAACTGAAAAATGAAAATCATAAATGGTAGGGGCAGTATTGTGCAGGTCCACCAATTGTTGTTTTTTTATCATTTTGTAATCTGAAAGTTATGTGTGACCATAATTGGGTCGGCATACTCTACTAAATATTTGAAGCCAAATATTTATGAGAAAAGACCAAAAAAGGCCAAATTGATAATTATAGCCAGATTTACATTCTAAATAGGTTGGCATATTCTACTAAATATTTGAAGCCAAATATTTACGAGAAAAGACCCAAAAAGGCCAAACTGGTAATTATAGTCAGATTTACATCCTAATTAGGTTGGCATACTCTACTAAATATTTGAAGCCAAATATTTATGAGAAAAGAACAAAAAAGGCCAAATTGATCATTATAGTCAGATTTACATCCTAATTAGGTTGGCATACTCTACTAAATATTTGAAGCCAAATATTTATGAGAAAAGACCAAAAAAGGCCAAATTGATCATTATAGTCAGATTTACATCCTAATTAGGTTGGCATACTCTATTAAATATTTGAAGCCAAATATTTCAGGAAAAGGCCCCAAAAAGACCAAATTGATAATTATAGCCAGATTTAGACACATAAAACAGTAAAATTACAAACACAAAGAGTGCGTGCGTAAATATATAAACGTTTATGTATTTTACATGTCATTTTTGCTATTTTTGTACTTGTATAGATAGGTAAGGTTAGAAACCGATGCCTTTTATATATATTTATATATTGAAGAGTTTAGCTGCCAAATAATCGCGTCTTATTTATTACGATTGATTCTGAAAAAAAAAAAACGAGATTTTAATAAAATAATATTTGCAAAAAATTAAGTTCGTTGTATTTCGTTCAATAAACTTCTGGATTTTTTTGGTATAATAATAATAAAAAAAAAACGCAAATGTTTGGGAGCTAATATTTTTAATTTATTCCAGAGTTAACATCTTCAATATAAGCGTAATCTTTGTAAAGTATTAATAAAGGTAATGTGCAAGGTTTAAAAAAGTTAAATTGGTTATATCTCACTGCTTTTCACATTCACCTTAATGTGGCATTTCTAGGTTTTCGGGTAATATGTAAACGAATAACAAATAGTCATGCTATAAACAAATCACGCGCATGTGCATGGTTTAGCTGGCCGTCGGAAAGCATAACTTTCTCACATAAAAAGAAAATGTCGTTGAGCATTTTACATGCGATAATGAATATAATACTACCGAAAACCTATAAATCTCGTCAAGTTTGAAAAGATAAAATAATTTACAACGAAATGTTCATGGTTTTCTAATGGTTTTTTATGTGCTTTTTAGTAGAAATATAAATATAAAAGACGCACATATTTGGGAGTTAAAGTCTTCAGTATATTAATATGTATGTAATGCGTCGGTTTGAAACATCATAGTCTGTTTAATGGTATAAAAACACGATCGCAAAGGGTGTTTATTGTTTTGTGTTGACGAAGACGTCATAATATGTCTCGTAGTGATGCTATATTTTAATGTTAGTAAGCATTCGTTTATAAAGCGTAGACTTGGATTCCGGAATATGAGAATATATAGAGCTTAGCCAATCAGAATGGGTGGACTTTAACGAGGGAGCCATTATTATTTTTGAATAAAAAATTGTAAAGATTATGTTATGTCTATGTATTTATGAGCCAGTTACGGTCAGTTTCATCACAGAATCTGTGGAACATGTAGAATTCGTTCTGGTAACAAATGGTAGTAGTTGTAAGACTAAATATTTAGAGAGAAAAATAAAGACTCCTTCTTCAAAAGATGTTGCAATTGTGATGGTGTTGCTTGTAGGATGAAATGTAGTATTTTATTATCACGACCGAATGAAACCGTGATGAGTCGTGAAGGAGTGAAAAAGGGAAAGCATTAACCACTCCACTTCTAAGGTTTTATACTTGACCTCTACTCGCCCAAATCAACAGAGATTAGAGTATTTCTGTAATGATCCGGTCTCCGTTGATTTTGTGTTGAGAGTTTAGTTCTGTGCATGCCTAGGATGTTCACACTTCCAGACATTACCTTCTCTCTTTGAGAAGGTATTAGTTTATTACTGATCGCCTGTAGCATTCCCGCCGAGGAATGCCGACGAGGCTGCCCAGGAACTTTTTGCATGTCAGAGTGTCACACTTCGAGGGCGCTAACTAGCACATCCCAGTTTTCGACCTGGTTACTAAGTTCTTGCAGTGACAAAGAACTAACTAAAATGACACTTCGCTAGAAATTGCGGAGACCTTTGAGACCTAAACCCCAGATGATACCAAATAGTCGTTGCCAGTTAGAGATCGAAGTTAAGTTAATGAAGTTAAGCGGCTGTTGCGATAACATAAAACCATCTGTCTCCTTGATCTTCACTCTGTGGATCAATACTACTACTACTATTACTGCTACTACTACTATTTATCGTTGAACAGACGAGCCAAACCATCTTGTTTTCGGCTGTTAATTAAAAGGCAGTAAAACAAACAATGGCTTTTTTATATATAAGGGTGGATTCTATCTGTGAGGTAATTAATGTCTATGAAACAACGTTTGTGATCCATCAAATGGCCCAATTAAAAGCCCCCGACGGCTCCGATTGGTTCAGGCCACTTAACACCAGACATCGTTTGATTTATGGTGTAGCCATGGGACGCGGGACATGAGTTAAATACGGGATTTCAGACGTGACAGTAACAATAAATTGATGTAATTGTCCTATAAAGACACACATCGCTATAAAACTAAAAAAAAAATAAATAAATAAAAAGATTTATTCGGTAAGAATGAAATCAGCTTAATAATTCGTTTTTAGGTTTTTATGGCGGCAAGTTTTGTTAATTGTCAGCACTTGTCATTTCGTTCGCCTCACAATGCATTTTCTTTCTTGATTTATTCGCCATATATATATATATATATATATATATATATATATATATATATATATATATATATATATATATATATATATATATTGTCAACACTTACTTTTCTTCGGTTGCCTTTCTTCCTCCGTCATTTCTTTCTTTCTTTTTTCGTGCTATATATTTTTTTCTTGCGTTCTTGTTTAACGTGTTTACTTTTTTTTTCTATTAATGTTTTCTTCCGCCAGTTTTTTGTTTAATTTTCAATTTTTGAGTGATTATCGAGACGGTCATATCTCAGATAGTTTTTTTTTCTTCTTGTTTTAAGTTAAACCCCGGCGCAACTTGTGCTAAACATTTCTTTTATTCACTGGTCTTTTTTTCAATTAATCGTTTTTCGTCTCCACCTGCATTTAGTTTTTTGTGCGAGTTCTGAGCAAGTGTTTCCCAATAAATGGCGCCAAAAAGAAAGTCCGCACTTGTCATTTTTTATTTAAAAAGAACAAATTTAAGCTAAATTAAATGCAACTGTTTAAACAGACATACCTAATTGGATTCGCCTTTTATTCCGCTATATATGTTCTGCCATATTTGACTTTTAATATTAGTACCCTAGTGTTCACGCCAATTAAAAAAAAATAACTTCAAATCGAGAAGGCGAAAAAAAAACTCCGCAGAAACAAATGAGCTTAAAGCCAGCTTCAAATATCCACCTTTCATACATCTTTAATCGTAATTGTTGTTGTTTTAGGTAATACAACGTAACATTTAGACCATATGCATCGACTTTTTCTTAGCGATCGTCATGAGCGCATTAATTTCCATCTTTCTGGTTTATCCAATCGAGAAATCGGCCGCAGATTGAAATGTGATGAGAAAACGGTGCGAACGACTGTGCAAAAGCACCTAAATAGTGTTCGTGATGCTCCAAAATTTGGTCATCCTAGAGATACTTCTTACAGGGAAGACAATACTATCGAAATCCGAAGAAAAGAAAGTGCTGTCTGGACTTCGTCAGATGCAATGAAAATCATGATTCTTTATTTCAGTCGAAAGTGAGTTTTAACGACGAAAGCAAGTTCAATAGGCAGTAGTTTGTCAATGGAAGGACGAAGAATTTAATCCTACGTGAAGTTTCAACGCTGCAAGGTGGTGGAGGTCCAGTTTTGATGTTGGGGCGTTATTAATGTTAATGGTCGAGGGCCTATAGTTCGTTTACAAGGTCGAATTTTTTCGACCAAGTACATTAATATGTTGACTGACCATTTCTTAACCTACTTTGACCGGAATTTGGATGATAATCCCATCTTCATGCAAGATAATGCTCCCATTAACTGAGATGGCAATGTCAAAAGGTTGCTTGTTTTTTTTAATTGTAGAAGAATGAAAGGCGAATCAAATGGTGTATTGGTTGTTTAAACAGTTACATTCAATTAAGCTTCAATTTGCGGTTTTTGAAAAAATGATAAGTGCTGAAATTGTTTTTGGCGCCAATATCTATCTATCTATCTATCTATCTATCTATATCTATCTATCTATATCTATCTACATATATATAAAAGTGAAAATGTCTGTGTATCTGTGTACATTTCCCTACGCAATAACTCTCTCAATTTTTCGTCTACAGACTCGAAATTTGATATACAGGGTACTGAGATTTGGGAAAATCGATATGATCCGGTTTTGGCCAGAAATTTGGTGATCAAGAGGTAAAAGTTCACCGATTTGACCTTTGAGAACTCTACCTAACTCCTCCGACAATTTTGGTCGACGCACTTGAAATTTTAAATATAGGTTCCTTGGACATGGATCTAACTTAATAACTTGATTTGAGCCCAAAACAATAAATTTAAAGGGGTCATAATTGGGGTCAAAGTTTAAACAAATTGACCTCTGGGGTCTCTTCCAAATTACTCAGACAATTTCTGGTTTAAATATTTGAAATTTTACATAAAGGGTATTCAGAGATAGGGCAAGCTTTTTCATCAGTTTGGGTCGAAAATATTTCGTGACCAATATATAAATGTATGTATGTATGTATGTATGTATGTATGTATGTATGTATGTATGTATGTTTGCATATCTGCCTTAAACTTTCAATATAGGCGGCGGATTTTACCACGATCAGTATCGTTTTAAAGTGCGACCGTTCATACGACAAATAACGAAAAAATAGCTACAAACATTAATATCTTCCCCTTCAACTAGGCACTTTTCTACGGGGGGGGGTCACTCTTTTCGCCGATATTTTTAAAAAGTTATCCTTTCCTTTAAATTGTCAAGCCTTAATTTTAAAAAATGTCGCTTCCAGTTTGGCGGTGGTCGTAACAGCATAAACTTTAGGTTTTACCCCTTTCTTTTCCTCCTTTGCGGTACGGGTTCAAGCCTGTCTTCTTACTACCACATTTTTTTTTTGCTCAAAATTCACATCCAAACTTTCGGGAAACGCCGGCCGCCCATGCTAGTATATCTATAAAAGTGAATGTGTCTGTGTGTCTGTGTTTCTGTGAACATTTCTCTACGCAATAACTCTGTCAATGTTTAGTTTACAGACTCGAAATTTGATATATAGAGTACTGAGATTTGGGAAAATCTATGTGATCGGGTTTCGGCCAGAAATTTCGTTGTTAAGGGGTAAAAGTTAAACGATATGACCTTTGTGAACTCTACCAAACTCCTCCGACAATTTTGGGTCTAAACACTTGAAATTTTAGATATAGATTCCTTCGACATGGATCTAACTTAAGAAATTGATTTGATCGCAAAACAATGAATTTTCAGGGTCATATTAGAGGTCAAAATTTTAAAAAATTTACCGTTTTTTGTTTTTTTCCTTAGCATACACCTCCAAACACCCGGGCAACGCCGGGCACCTATATCTAATATATATATATATATATATATATATATATATATATATATATATATATATATATATACTCGTCTCCGGAAAACTCGACCCAGGAAAACTCGTCCCCTTTCTCTAGGTAGGAAAACTGGTCCCTTATTGAATAAATATCGATTGAAAACACATTTTATGATCGTTCTTGAAGGAGATATTGGTTTTTAAAATAGACTATACCCCCCCCATAATAATTTTTAAAAATATTTTTACTTGTTTAATGTTTTTTTTTTATTTTTAAATAAAATCGATTTTCTAAGTGTCCGTTTTCTACCTTACTGGTTAAGTTCTTAGTGGTTTCACTTATTTTAAAGCGTTTATTATGTTCATACAATGTTAATTACAATTTTTTTGTTCTTATTTTAACGATATTTTTGGAGTCATAAAAACAATACTAAGAAACAAAACCAAAAAATTAAAAAACAGGTAGCGATTCAATTCTTCGTTACTTTTTGTTTTGGTTTTTTAATTAGATTTTTGTTGTTGTTATGTTTTTGTTTTCTCTCATACCAAATGTACTCATGCGTTATTTAAAATTATAATTTTATTAATTATCAACATTTATTGTCGTCCTGTCAAATTTTGCAAAAATTAACTAATAAATTAAAAGCGAAATATTTTTTGGCGCGAGAGATGCGATTGTGCTAACAATCTCTCGTTAACTCATTTTTAATTTTTTTAATTTTTACTTCAAAATTCTAAAATCACTAAATAAATTTATTAATCAATTTTATTGAAAACTCCGCTATCGTTTATCAAGAATCTTTTTAATTTCATTTTTTGTTGGTTGTTTTTCGGAGGGAGATATAGATTTCCCCCCCTCCTCTCTAAAATATGTTTTAAAAATATCAAAATTTATTATTTTCTTTTTAAAACCAAATCTCCCTCAGTAATTTCTTTAATTTTCTATTTTTTAGCGATTATCAAGACCCCTAAGATTTGATATACCGGACATTATTTCTCGTTCTCACGTAACACTCGACATGTTTTTTATTTGTTTTCTGTGGTTTTTTTTCTTTACCGAATAAACGATTTCAAATAAATTAGACAACATAGTCGGCGAGGTAGAAAAATCGATTTTACCCTTTATAAACAACAGTAAATAAGTAAATTCTTTTTATATTAATATAAAAAAAATATGCGGTCTCGTTTATGAACATAATAAACGCTTTAAAATAAGTGAAACCACTAAGAACTTAGCCAGTTAGGTAGAAAACGGACACTGAGAAAATCGATTTTATTTAAAAAAAATAAACAAAAAACATTAAACAAGTAAAAATATTTTTTTTAAATATTATGGGGGGGGGCTATAGTCTATTTTAAAAACCAATATCACCTTCAAGAACGATCATAAAATGTGTTCAATCGATATTTATTCAATAAGGGACCAGTTTTCCTACCTAGAGAAAGGGGGCGAGTTTTCCCGGGACGAGTTTTCCTAAATTCATATGTATATATATATATATATATATATATATATATATATATATATATATATATATATATATATATATATATATATATATATATATATATGTGTATTTATTTATATATATATTTATATATTTATGTATATATTTATATATATACATGTGTATATATATATATTATTTTTAAAATGTAATTATACTTATATATATATATATATATATATATATATATATATATATATATATTTATATATTTATATATTTATATATATATATATTTCTGACCGGTTTCGCCCTCGCTTTATCAAAGCTCTGTCGAGGGATTTGAGTTAAAAAAAAAAAAAGGGGGAGTAAAGACACGAATGTGAATCGAGATTATGTACAGATAATGTGCCCGGAAAACTCTTCCCCGGAAAACTCCCCCCCCCTTTTTGCTAGGTAGGAAACTGGTCCCTTATTGATAAATATCGATTGGAAACACATTTTTTGAGCGTTCTTAAAGAAGAAATTATCTTTAAAAGAGAATACACATCCATAATATTTTTAAAAATTATTTTTATCTCTTGTTTTAAATTCAAATTCAAATAATGCTTTTGCTCCCCCTTTTTTTTGGCCTCAAATAGTACCTTCAAAAAGTTTTCGTGATTTTATTTAATCACGAAAACCTTTTGAAGGTACTAAGAAAACCTTTTGCGCATGCACTTTGAAGAAGTAATCATTAAATAAAAACACCAGGGCCCACGTTCCCGTGAAGTACCAAATTTTCTAAATAAAATATTTGTTTTATTATTTGATAATACAAGAAGTGTTTTCTTTCATTGTTTGTTTCGTAATAACACGGGAAATATTAAAAACTACAGTATTTTTTTTAGAAATATATGGTTTCGTTTTTCGTGTCTTTCGTTCGGTTTCGTTACATAATCAACCGTATCCACGTCCGGTAGCTTGGATTTTTTCCAAGCAGTGATCTTGGACATTACCTAAAAATATACAAATTTATTATCGGGAGGGGGGAGGCTCGTTTTAAAACTATATCTACCTTAGTATTTTCTTTAATTTTCTATTTTTGAGTGATTATCGAGACTCCTAAGATGTGATTATCTCATGTCGGACATTTTTTTGTGCAAAAGTAACACTCTACATTACTTCTTTTTTTTTTTTTGTAAACTAAATAAACTCTTTAAAATAAATTGAACCACCAAAAACTTTCAAAGCTAGGTAGAAAACGAAAACTTAGAAAAATTAATTTAATTGTTTTAAAACAACAGTAAACAAGTAAAAATATTTTTTTAATATTATGGGATGTGTATTCTCTTTTAAAGACAATATCTCCTTCAAGAACGGTCATAAAATGTGTTTTCAATCGATATTTATTCAATAAGGGACCAGTTTTCCTATCTAGCAAAAGGGGTCAAGTTTTCCGGGGTCGAGTTTTCCGGGGTCGAGTTTTCCGGGGTCGAGTTTTCCGGGTACGAGTTTTCCGGAGACGAATTTTCCGGGGACGAGTTTTCCTAAATTTGTTGCGTTATGTATGGGGAAAAAACAAAAAACAAAAACGCAATAACGTTATATTACTCGAAGATCCTAGAGACTAATTACACTCAAACCCAATAAACATTCCTTCTGTTTGCAGAGGGAAGGCCTTCTCAACCGAACGTGAACAGTCTCCAAGATCTTTAACTGAAATAGAGAGTGAGCACGACTCAAGATTATGAAAGACTTCGTGCTAAAGTTCGCTGCACAAGACGGGTTTTTTATAAGGTGGTCAGTAATTGAAGACCCGTATGTATTGGCAATTACGTCTGTTGTTTGGTATGTCCCATTCTGATTTTGGTAGGTACGTGCTGTTGGACTCTTCCATCCAATCTTAATGTTGTTCTACCCACATAGTTGGCACTGCAACTACATTCAAAATTGTAAATTACATTATTATTATTATGGGGAGGGGGTAGAACATCTTTTCGAGAGGATGGCATTAACGTTCTCGTAGAGACCTCAACACGTACATTTGAAGCAAAATAACAATTTTGCACTGTTGAACTAATTTGCTTTGCAAATTTCTCACTTAGTTCCCCCAGCCAAGGTAAACGCAGACAGACTGGGCATTTATTGACCGTTTGAATTTTAGTAAGAGAGGACTCTGCTATTTTCCTCTGTATAACTGGCCGGTCAGCTGACTCCCCCATTTTCTTTCCCCCTTTTTAGTCTCTTCACTACGTGAATTTTATTTTAAACGTGAACTTTATTTTAAACGTGGATTTTATTTTAAACGTGGATTTTATTTTAACACTTAAATCATGAATTTTCGTCTTCCCTTCATGATTGCTTTATATAAAGTTTGTACTCCTGAAAGAATCATGAAATATCTCAAGACTAGGTGCAATTCTAGTTTAATTAAGAAATTAAACTCTATTCTATTGATTAAAAGCAAAATAAGATCAACGCAAGAAAATATAACATTCCTACATTCTTGTGTAAATAATAATGTATGTCCTCTGCTTATTTTATTTAAGATAAAAAGGCGAGGTTACAACCAGGACAAAAAATTGAAAATGCTTTTCTTCATAATTATACGGATAAATTAACGGCGAATTCAGAAAGATATAAAGAGAAATATGTGCAATTATGGAGTGAAGCAGTGAGCATTTTAACGTGCTTTGATAAAATTCGGTTCGCTAAGTATATTGCAATTTTACAAGAACGTGGTCATAAAATCTAGGTCTTAAATTTAACAGAAAATTGCAGCATTTAATACACAAGAAATTTGGATGTACTACCAATTCCAAGAACGTCTTGAATCTATCTTCCCTGATCTTTCTACCTCTGAATTATTAATACTTGATCATGGTTTAGATTTGTGTATACCATTACCTGGTGTCAAACGGGACGAGGTATTTTCTGAATTTGAAATCCTCAATGCCCAAGCAGGAAAACTTTCACCAGTCTCTGAAATTAAAGTAAGGGATTTAAAAGCAATGCAAGTACACCGATTTCCCATTCAGAGTTTAAATGGCGCAAAGAGCATTATTCAGTTATTAAAATTTTGCGAAAAAATAAATCGTTAGTTATTACTAGACCAGATAAAGTTTCAGGGTTTGTAATACTAGATCATCATGATTATGTCGACAAAATGTCTACCATATTGAACGACACGGATAAATTTATAAAAATGGGCCCTGTCGCAACTCATGATCGTACAACCTATTTAAAATCTAAATTTCAAAAGAGATTAGTTAAGTGAGTTAAGAGTGATGTACTTCCATCGGACATACCTAATGAGATAAGGCCCTCAGGATCGATCCGCCTTAGATTGTATGGTTTACCGAAAACTCATAAAGTAGGTATTCCCTTAAGGCCCATTTTGTCTATGGTGGGGTTATCACAGCATAAAGTTGCAAATTGGATCTTAAATATTTTGCAACCAGTATTAAAATATTACAGTAAATACTGTTTGAAAGATTCATTTTATTTTGTAGACTTTATTCAAAGTTCTAAGTTTGTTAATAAATTTATGTGTTCTTACGACATTAGCAACCTGTTTACTTGCGTCCTGATTTCAGAGACTATAGATATCTGTAAAGATTTTTTATATCGTAGGCAGATATCGCCCCATTTCTGAAAGTATATTCGTTGAATTGATGATATTTTGCTACTACATCAGTTGAATTCAGCTTCAACGATGTCATGTATCGGCAAATAGAAGGTGTGTCGATGGACTCGGTTTTGGGCCCGATAATAGCGAATATTTTCGTGGGTTTCCATGAAGAGCAATAATTTTCTGGACTCATCAAACCATTGATATATTTTCACGATGTGGACGGCACATTTTATCTCTTTGACAACCAAACAGAGGCAAATATTTTTTCTCCTTACTTAATAAGATGCATCCAACGTTACAGTACACTTATGAAGGAGAGTCTAATTCATCTCTAGCTTTCCTTGATGTATTGGTAACGAAAACATTATCAAGTTACCTTACATCAATATACCGTAAACCTACGTTCACGGGACTGTATACACGTTGGGATTCATTTTGACCCCGAAAACGTAAGATAAATTTAATTTGGACCCTAACACCTCGTGCCCTGTTGATCTGCTCCAAATCAAAATTGGATGAGGAATTAAAAATAATTACTGACACCCTCTTCAAAAATGGGTACCCGTCGGATGTGATTAGGTCAGTTATACAGAGGAAGATAGGAGAGTCCTCTCTAACTAGAATTCAAACGGTCAATAAATGTCCAGTATAGCTGCGTTTACCTTGGCTGGGGGAACTAAGTGAGAAATTTGCAAAGCAAATTAGTTCAACAGTGCAAAATTGTTATTTTGATTCAAATGTACGTGTTGTGTTCTCTACGAGAACGTTAATGCCATCCTCTCAAAAAGATGTTCTACCCCCTCCCCATAATAATAATAATGTAATTTACAATTTTGAATGTAGTCGCAGTGCCAACTATGTGGGTAGAACAACATTAAGATTGGATGGAAGAGTCCAACAGCACGTACCTACCAAATCAGAAATGGAACATACCAAACAACAGACGTAATTGCCAATACATACGGGTCTTCAATTACTGACCACCTCATAAAAACCCCGTCTTGTGCAGCGAACTTTAGCACGAAGTCTTTCACAATCTTGAGTCGTGCTCACTCTCTATTTCAGTTAAATATCTTGGAGACTGTTCACGTTCGGTTGAAAGGCCTTCCCTCTGCAAACAGAAGGAATGCCTCTTGGGTTTGAGTGTGATTAGTCTCTAGGATCTTCGAGTAATATAACGTTATTGCGTTTTTGTTTTTGTTTTTTCCCATACATAACGTAACGCAACATTATCTGTACATAATCTCGATTCCCATTCTTGTCTTTCCTCCTTTTTTTTCACTCAATTTCCTCGATACAGCTTTGATAAAGCGAGGGCGAAACCGGCCAGCTGAGTCCTCCATTTTCTTTTTCCCCTTTTTATTCTCTTCACCCAGTGAATTTTATTTTAAACGTGGATTTTATTTTAAACGTGAATTTTATTTTAAACGTGGATTTTATTTTAACACTTTAATCATTCATGTTCGTCTTCCCTTCATGATTGCATTATATGAATTTTGTACCCCCTCAAAGAATCATGATATATATATATATATATATATATATATATATATATATATATATATATATATACATTCAAGCATGTCTGATTGAACAGGACCAGGACGAGTTATTCTTTTTTCTGTTTTTTTGGGGGAGGGGGATATCTTTTCAATTCGCCGAGCAGTCTCTGTTATTTCAGCTATCACGTTGTATATTATGGCGCATAATATACAACGTGCCAGCTAAAATAAAAAAAAGACCGCGCAGCGAATTGAAAAAATATCCCAAAAAAAAAATCGGAAAAAAATCGTAACTGTCGTATTCAATCGGACCTGCTTGAATAATGACTTGCTGCGAACTTCTTGACAGAAGTTTGCCATCTTTTTAGCTAAGCGTTGTGCCTCTGTGTGCACGTCCGTGACTTTTTAATCCAGCTTTTGTCCTACATGACAGTACACATGTATGACATTAAAAAAAAAAAAACTTTACTTCTTGTAAAGATGATCGCTTTATAATATTGTGAATCCCCGAATGTCGTGTCAAGCCACTTTTAGATTTCCAGATTAGACCACAAATATGAAAACTTAGCATTGCCCGATGTGCCTTCTCATAAAACTGTCGTTCCTGTTTTGATTGTGTGATTTCAGATTATTTACAAAACTAGCTTTTGACAAAAGGTGTCTGTTACATACTGTGCACTTCGGTTTCTATTGTAATTTCTCTTACATTATATTTTCGGTCCTGCTTTCTTAAAACATGTTTTAAGACAATAGGATTTACATATACAATAGGATATACAAAAATCTTTTAACTTTTTCTGGGTTTTTTTTCGCCACAGTGATTTATCTTTCACTTGGGCTTCCCTGCTATGTACATCAATCTTAAGTATTTTCAACTTTTTTTTGCAGAGAATCCTTAAATCTTTTTCTTGGTTTATGTTGTGGTCTTTTACCCCTAATCTATCTAGCCATAAAACAGTTGTCTAGGAAGGCCTTTTTCATTGATATTAACCAAGTGTCCAGTTCAACGCATTTGATTTTGAATGATTTTCATTTCAATACCAGTACTATTTGATCGTTCAAGAACTAGAGTGTCAGGCGTTAGAGTCCCCCAGTTAATATTAAGTTTTCCCCGAATAAAAATTTGGTGAAATGTTTCCAATACATTGAGATGCCTTCTATATGTTGTCCAAGTCTCTTGCCTATATAGCAGTGTAGTTAGAACTATGGCTAGGATAACAGCATATTCTTTTCATTGTTTTGACTCGAGTGCGTATATGCTTTTATATAGAGTGATGTGGTTCTCGGTTGATTAACAATACTATTGATTATTCTTTTATTTATCTCAGCATCAAGGGGACAGTACTTACTCCACGTACTACCCAGATATACAAAATTGTCTGTGACATTTTACTTCTTACCATCAATCAAGATGTTTGGTTCAACATATGGCAATTCTATAGGAGGGGAATATATAGCATATGCTTTCTTGAGGCTGGTGGTAAGTCCAAATGTTTTACAAGCCTGTGATAACTTGTCCATAATCATCTGCGTGTCTGCATCATCTGCATATAAAAGTGCGAGAACCAGGTTCTGAAAAGTTTTCGACTTTACGTTGAGACGTCTAAGGTTAAAAAGTTTATTTGATGTACGAAACTGAAACTTCACTCCAATATCGCAATTGTTAAAAGCATACATCAGCATCACATCGAAATATATGGCAAATAATGTAGGAGCAATGATATCGCCTTGTTTCACACCGTTTTCAACAGCTTTTTGATCAGACAGAAATCTATTAAAGTTCACTCAGGCTTTCATATTATGGTGTAACTGCTGAAACAACTTCACAAAGCTAGTAGGTAGCTTAGTTTCCTAAGAATCTTCCAGAGTGCATTGCTATTGGTGGTATCGAACCCTTTTGTCAGATAGACAAAAACTTGATACAAACGCACTCGCTGCTCCATCCATGTTTCCATTAGCTGTCGTGCAGAGACTATCATATCCATTGTGCCAGGACCAGATCTAAAACCACATTGATTCTCTGGGATGTTTTAGGAACAAATCCATTTCAGCAAACGATTAAACAACATCTTTGCTAAAACTTTTTTCACTGCTTCAAGCAAGCTAATGCTTCTATAATCACCACACTCAGATATTGACCCCTTTCCTTTATAAATTGGTATCAATATTGCATCACTCAAATCTTGAGAGATAGCATAGTCATGGCCAAAGATGAGTGTATGGACTGCGTTGAAATACGTATATCCTGCACCTTTTTCAATAAGTTGATCTTCATCACTAAAACGGGTTTCATTCAGATAGAGCAAACATATCCACGTTGTATCTAGCTTATTATCTGGAAACAATAGCCGTACTTTGCTCTCGATTAACCGACTCTTTCTTATCCTTACATTCCAGGTAACAATATTCAATTTAGTTTTTTTTTTGTTTTTTTAAATAAATCACATTGTTTTTCTGTTGTTTCTTCTGCAGAAATGAAGAACCATCAGCCGCAGGTAACTGACCAGCTTAAAATGGGATGATCATTTTTAGGCCACCTTTTCTAGACTTCTCCCATGATCTGGGTGAAATGTTAAGATAAGTTTTAAGCAGCCTGTGCGCAAATTTGTGACTACATACTTCCAATTTGTTAGGTCAATATATGTCGCCTCGCCTCTATCGCCACAGAACTTGTAAAGAAGCGATATTCGTACAAAATGACTTTAATGATAAATACTTGTACGGTCTTGAGCATCCACAGTCAGTACATAATGACAAGCAAGCCCAAAATAACTGTTATATGGAATTCATTAATACGGATTTTAGGGGCTTTTTTCGTAATTTTCCTGAAAAACATGTAAAGCATGCATGGTCTCCCATGTGCACAGAGAATAAAAAAATGTCCAAGGTCAGCACCCCCCCCCCATTTAGCCCCAAAAGTCCACAGGGGACGTCAAGTCCTGAAAATGAACAAACGGTGCAATTTTAGACCTTAACATATGTAAATTTGAGTTCTGCACTATACAAAAAATTAAAAAAAAAAAAATGTCTAAATCCATCATTTGCTCCCCCCCATTTATCCCCAAAAGTCTTCAAGGCCTTAATATATTTTATTTTGAGTTCAGCACCATGCAAAACTACTAAATAGACATGCACAGAAAATTTTGGACAAATATGATAAAATAGTCCCAAAAATGGAGCGTTTTTATTAGCCCTAAAAAAGCCTCTGGGGCACACCCAAGAGAAATCGTGAAGTATAGACAAACAAAATTATGTGGGAATTTCAGAAAGTTTTATAAAAATTCAAGGCATCAATTTTTTTCAATAAGCACAAAAGTATCAGTTTTAGCAATTTTAACCCGAAAGGCATCTCTGGGGGGGGTGCAACCGGAGTTTTACCTGAAAATCCGTTCTGTTATTTTTTTTTATTAATATCATGTTTAATGTTTGCGCAAAATTTTTAAAAATTCCAAAGCATAGTTATAGTGAAAAGTGCGAACAGACGAACGTACAAGGGTGAATTTACAGGTTCACCCTTCTTTTTGTGGGGGGGGGACCAATTAATTTTTCTTTTTTATTGTTACAATTAACGATGCTTTATTTTCATAAAAAAATCCAAAAACAAATCTATTCTTTTTTTTACTATTGAAACTCTAACTTCAGTAAAGGTCTTTTTTTTCGTACTTTACAAATCCTGAAGAGTAAACATTCAGATAATTTAAAAGAGTATGCAACAACAAAGCCAAGAGTAACCGACGTTTGGTCAGATTCAGTTCCTGATCTTAAATACTTCCTGTTTTAATTATTGGATAAAAGTACAGAATAGTTAATAAAGTGCCTCTTCTATGTTAAGAATGGCTTTCTAAATAATCTGCAACTCACTGACCCTGCTGAAATAATAATGTTATATTAAGAAAGCCATTCTTAACATGAGTAGGAGGTTTCTTTGTTTACTAATTTGTACTTTCACCTAACAATTTGATAAATAAATAAACTTGGGAAATCGAAACCGGAAGTTACATGACTAAAGCTGTTTAATATCAAGAACAGAATCTGACCAAACACCGTTTGCTGCTCACTTTCAATGGGGTACTCTTCTTCTTTGCCAATATTTATGAAATTTGTTTGTTTTTCGCTAATTCACAATTATTGCCTTTTTGTTGCTTATGCAGAATAGTAGGGAACGTGCTGAAATAATGACGTTTATTATTGTAAAGACCCATCTCTATTAAGACCCCTCCCCTAATTGAGCTGCATAGTTTTTGGTTTAATGCTGACGAGGAGCCTCGTAGCAGCTTGCTAAAAGTAATATAAATAGCAATCCTGCATGGTAGTTCATTTGTCATAGGTTTTGTTTGTAATTGTTCTGTAGTGCGGCTCTTGAAGGGTTATAAATTATGATTATTAATCAAACGAACAGAGAAAGAGCTATGATATACAAGAAAATAAGTTTCATATTCCTTATCTCTCACTCCCCAAGTACGCTTTGCATTTTCATTTTTACATTGACCGTGATTAGCTCGTATTAAAATCTAAACTCTACACCAACTAATGCAAATACCTATTAAAGATATTAATTTATGAATTTAATTTTGGGGGGAGGGGGTGGCTTAGCCCTATTTTAAATTTGAGGAATGGGAGCTTAACTTCCACTACTTGGACGGCCTTAATTTTCCGTTGGCAAAGTGCCATTTTGCTAGTCTCAATTTTACCGGTGCAATTTCTATCGTGCCATTTTTGCCGGTGCCATTTTTTACCTTAATTCGTCTAACCCAGTAAGCCTCATCTTCTAGTGAACTTTGTTCCTTACTAAACGCTGATTCGTTTGTAAAAAAATAAAAAAAACGCAGTCGATCTTAATCTATAATCTATAATCTATAATCTTAATATATTTATAGCTATAACAATTTGCTGTGTAGCACGTTTTAAACTCAGTCGTGTGTAAACAATTAAAGGTTTTTTGTTTTTTTAGCTAACGTAGAAAATATATATAACATAAAACGACGACAACAACGACACCAACTAAAAGGAAGGAGAAGAAGAAGAAGAAGAAGAAGAAGAAGAAGAAGAAGAAGAAGAAGAAGGAGGAGGAGGAGGAGACGCCAATTCAGTCTTGGAGTCTCATTTATAAACGGAAACAGGGAAATCACAGCAAGCATGCCAAACACAGTTAAATAAGGTGAAGGACACCAAAAAGACTAAGAAGGGGAAATGCAGTAATAAGGGAGATTGTAATGTAATTCACTTGACTGCATCAATCACCTCTCACCTCTCCCCCCTCTTGTGCATGCAATACAAAGAACGCTGTAATTGTAAGAAAGCGTTTTGCTACCAGCTTCTAGCCAATGATTGGCTAAAAAGCAGGTTTTGAAGTCACCATTTTAGGATTCCACTGCCGTTTAGGAGGAATGCTGGAAGCACACAGTAAATGACAGAAACCAAAACACCGCTAACATTTATTTACTGTAAAACCAGGGTTTTATACTGACGGATGGCCTAAATAATTAATGCATTTCTTCATCTCTCTTGAACTTTAGCCAAGTCTAATAACAATAATCATCCACTCGATGGACGCCAAGGAAATTCCAGGCTTGCTGCCTTCATCTTTTCACATAATGTACTGTTAAGGGTATATTTCGTTTGAAATAATGGGTTTGTGCAGGAATTGATAATATTAAGAAAAGGTCTTGGCGGGTCTTTGTTACAATCTAAATATCGAAATATTTCAATTTCAACCAATGGTATCTACTTAATCCTCATGTCGAAATTCATAATATATCCAAAGATTATGAAAACAGATAAGATTGAATTTAATTATTAATGAAAATAGATTTCTAATTTGTTAGTTACTTCAGAATTGCTAGGTATGCCCTTTTAAAGCTAAATCTCACAAATTTAGCTTTTCTAAAGCAGTTTGCGCTTGAAAAATTGCATTTGGCCTTTTATTTTTAGTCTGATTATATAACTAATCCTCCATTCTAAATTCTGAAATAACTGCGGGGGGGGGGGAGGGGGGTCTCCAGCACGTAATCGTCTAAAAAAGGAGAAAAGCGGAATTAGCTGAGTGTATTCGCTGTAAAAATATGGAAACCTAAAACATATTAACAATGCTAAATGCTTTTATTTAAAAAAAATAATTTCCTCCAAAACCACATGATGATTTCAACTTCATAAGAAACGTCCTTATCTCATCAATGTTAAGAAAACAATACGAAAAAAAAAAAGACAAAAATGTTTGGAAGTCAATGTCTAGAGTTAACATCTTTAATATAGTCATTTTGATTTCATATAACATAAATACAATTTTGCTTTAAACCTTTTTTTTATATATATTTTGACAACTCGAGTTACTTCTCTTGCATTTACGTTCACTATCCAAAACAATATGGGCGGACTTTGTTTTTCTTTTTTTTCTTTTTTTTTTTGTCGTGATTCATAATAATGCGTAATTTTTGTAATAATACAATAACATTTAGCTAATAGTGACATGGCAATTAAATAGATCACAATGCCTTTAGTTGAAATCGACAGAAAAAAAAGTAGTTATCTTTATTTGTTTTTAATGGAAACTTAATTTTGCGAATGTCGGATTTCGCTATTATAACGAAAAAGATCTAAAGTAACATTTTGTTCCCTCGTCAAAATAATTGTCATTGTTGGTTCAATACTAGCAGACACCCCAGGAGTTGCCCAGTCGTAAAATACGCTTAAATATGACATTTTAATTTATGCAGACTACGTAGTTATTACTAATTTAATTAAAACTCAAATATGAACAGGTAAAATTATAGAAGAATAAAAGGCCAATCAAATGAGGTATAATTTGTTTAAACAGTTACATTAAATTTAGCTTAAATTTGCAGTCTCGGAAAAAATTACAAGTGCTGACTTTCTTTTTACTTATATATATATATATATATATATATATATATATATATATATATATATATATATATATATATATATATATAAAGAAGAAAAATGTAAGTTCTCTCTCTCTCTCTCTCTCTCTCTCTCTCTATATATATATATATATATATATATATATATATATATATATATATATATATAGAGAGAGAGAGAGAGAGAGAGAGAGAGAGAGAGAGAGAGAGAACTTACATTTTCTTAGTCTTACTGTCTGCTGCCTGTCTGTTCGTTAAACCTTTTCTGGGAAACTACTTGGTCGAACCGCTTATTATAGTATCCGTTCGATGCACAGTTAGGGATAAATAGGGAGTAGTAATCACAATACTGCATTTACTTTAGACATTTTCTCGGAAACTACTGGACGATCTTGCTTAAATTTTGTTATAGTAAGGTGCAAACAAACTAATTATTATGTCATCCGTTCGATGCACAGTTATGTATTAATAAGGATTAGTATTTCATGAAAATAAAAAAAGGAAATGTAAATTCCAAATGTCTTTATAAATATTTGAAAATCCCCATCTTTTTTCAATAACCCCGTGCGATCTCTAACTTCTTGGTTGGTAATTCGAACGCTTCATTTGATCTTTCTGAGTTCCTAGCAAGTAAATGCATCTCTTGATGCCCAGTTTAACTTCCATGTATCTATGTTTAAAAAATCTTAATTCAGAGTTGACGCCAATTTTTTGTAGGGTTAATAAGAATTTCAGACTACTCATGTTTTGGTCGAGTTAACTTGTAAACTTGACTTTCGCACAACCTTTCTGATAGGGTTAACAAGAACTTCGGACGACCCCCTCCCATTTTGATCGGATTAACATGACTTTTTACTCCCCTCCCCCCCCTTAATTTTTGGTAGGGTTAACAAAACTTTTTTCCACCTGTTTTTGTAGGGTTAACAGGACTTTTGAACCCTCATTTTTAGTCGAGTTAAGAACATTTTTAGACCACCTATTTTTTGATAGGGTTAACAAGAACTCCCCTTTTTGGTTGGCTTTACATGACTTTTTTATCCCCCCTTCGTTTTTGGTGAGGTTAACAAAATAAACTTATTGGCCACCTATTTTGATAAGGTTAATAAACTTTTGGAGGACCTATTTTTTTTTGTCGATTAATAAAACTTTTGGACCACCTATTTTTGGTAGGGTTAACATGGCGTTTGGACCACTGTGTATTATATGTCATCAAATATTCCCAGAAAAGATAATTCAAAACTTCTTTTACCCAAAATGCACGTTTTGCTTACACACACTTTTTGTTTTGCTTTGCGTAGGTTTATGTTTTGTTTCTCAAGCGGCGAATATTGTACCCACGGGCACAAACTGATATTAAAATGCACATCTGTGTGAATGCATCAGCTCTCACATATGTTATTTACATAAAAAATTTCATACAGAGGAAGTCGTAAAATAAATTGGATTATGGTATTATGAAAACGACATCCACTCTAAGAGCAAACCGGTTGGCCTCAACATGCATCTTGGGAAGATCAAGGTGATGTTCAACCAGCATGCTGCCAAGTCGCCAATAATTGTTGATGACAAGACCATTGAAGAAGTTGAAAGTTACTTCTACTTGGGAAAGAAAATTACGAAAGATTGAGATCTTCTCCCTGATATAAGGAGAAGGATAACATTGGGATGGTCAGCTTTTGGGAAAGTAGAGAATATCATGAGAAGAGGAAAAGCAAATATGTCAATCAAATGGAAGATCTTCAATGAATATATACTACTATCTGTGATGATCTACGGTGGTGAAACATGCGCCCTGACAACTCGCCAAAGTGAAATCTTTGCAGTGGCGCAAAGGAAGATGGAGAGGGTAATGTTTGGCATCATTCTACAAGACAGAAAGACAAGCATCTGGATCAGCCAACAAACAAGGGTTACTGACATCAATACTGCTATCAAGACATCCAAACATAGATGGGTAGGACACGTAGCCAGACAACATAACAACAGATGAACACCTTTTGAACAGAAGAGGCCAAAGGAAAGATCACAAATGAGATGGAGGGACGACCTGATACAACACATGGGTCCAACATAGCAGCAGATAACTTAGAACAGAGATAGATGGGTAAAGTCCAGTGAGGCGTTCCTCAGCGAGTAATAAAACCCTTTTCGATTGATTGATCAATCGATTGATTGATTATCAAAATATTGCAAGTTATCAGAAGCAGTCTGTTTTTGATTAATCTCTATAGTAACATGAAATAATATGAAACGTCTTTACATGTGCTTGTACTTATCGCAACAATGTAACTTTGTTACACATGAAGTTGTTATTTTTTGTTTACAAATAGCAAGGTTAACATGTGCTGCCCGGGCCAAAAGTGTAATGCATTTCTGTCAAAACTTATATCCCTCTCTCTACATTCCTTTATCTTTCTCTCTTTTATCCCCCCCTCGTCAACCATCCTTTTACCCCCAGTCCAGCCAATTCCTCTCTAGCTGAAAATTCACACACACATACACAAATCATTCAAGTAATCATTGGAACAACTGGGTACGTGAAAAACTATTGAGCAAATATAGTCGGTGAACCATGTGCAAGAGAAATGTAAACAATTACAGTTGAAGATACGGTTAGAATCTAAAATAATTTAAAAAAACAAAAAAGAAAAGATGTTTTGGTTGGAATGCTGGAGATAGCGGGTAAATATTTAGCATCCGGCAGGATACCCCATACCTTGCTAAAACAAAAATGATAAGAAATTAAAAAAATATAAATACAAAAACTCTTTTTTTTTGTAATAGATTCCTCATGAAAGTAGTCGGCATATTTGTTTCTAAACACGCCGGGGCGCGAGGTGCGATTTTACCGGCCGTAAAATATATACGGCTTTATACATATTTGAATTCATGCAGATTTCGGATTAATAAATTTTGGAACCACTTCTCTATTAAATATCCATATGTATATATTACTGATTTCAAAAGTTTTTAAAAAATTATATGGGTGCTATCAGCTAGAATCGAAACCAAAACATTGAGCGTTCTAGCCGTGTTCCCTTCTGAGGTAACCATCGAGAGATGTGAAAGAAATATTAAATATTAAACGACTTGAAGAAATTAATTGGATTTAGGCATGTGCAATACATATATGTCGACAAGTTGAAATGGACATATAAATTTCTATCTATCACTTTCACCCTTTCTCACTCTATTCGCTATGATCTCCCGTTCTTATTTTTTTAACATACTAGATGTTCCTGGCGGTGCCCGGTTTTAAACGTAATGTTAAATTCCTTTTAAAAAATGAAATTTAAAAAAACGGAAAAAAACTGAGATACGTTCAGGCGAATATTATGTTTTTTTTTTCTAAAGAATTCACTTTTATGTAAGTAAAAGAAAAAAATACTCGGGCTGAGATCGAAACAAAAACTTAAATATAGTGAGTCAAGTATGACAATCATTAGGCCGGCTTGACACGATCTTTAAAAAGTGTTTTTAAAACTGCTTATTTTTAACATAATGAATTTGTCATATGAACTAATGACGCATGCGCATTCGTGGAACAGTTAACAAATAGATAATAATTCGACGACCCTCACGTTTCAATTTTGATCCCTTAGCAGCCTGTTTTCCCTGATGGAAACCGATTAAAAAATTTCCCCCGTGTCTGAATATGCTATATACTAAGTTTCAAGGCTGCAGATAAAACATTCGTTTAGTATATAGTTTGAGATGTGTCCTCACACACACATTCCACTTTTATAAATATACTAGCAGGTCGCGTTGCGTTGCCCGGTCATTAAATACGCATAAATATTATATTTTAATTAGTGCAGAATTCTTTATTTTAAACATAAATACTTTCTATTTAAAAAATAAAATTTAAAAAAACAGAAAAAAAACGGAAATATGGGAGTTTTTTCTTGAACAGTTCACTTCTGGTAAGTAAATAAAAAGAAATATTCGAGCTGGGATCGAAACCAAACCCTAAAGACAGTGAGTCAAGTACGATAACCACTACATCGGTTCGACATAACTTTCAAGTGTTATATAATTTATTATTATTATTATTATTATTATTATTATTATTATTATTAGACGATACCACTTGTGCGCGTATGTTACGTGAGTTCTTAGTGAGAGTTCTTGTCTTATTACATATGATGTTGTATCTTAGAGAGAGAGATGTGTATGTAATGACATTTTATACACAGACATATAATAACAATACAATTTACCTTTTTGTAGAAATCACAAACACAAAGATGAGCTTTATCCAAAACACATGATGAATTTATTTCCTTACGACCGGTCGGGATTTCCTCATTAAGAACTCAAAGTTTCACATTTTAGTTTCTGAAGTGACGTCTCGCTTCAGACGTCCGCCTGTCTCTGAGTTTTCTCACTGACCGTCTCCCCTGACTGTCTCTCCTGACTGTTTCTCTGACTGTCTCTCTGACTGTCTCTCTGACTGTCTCCCACTTCCTATATTGAGAAATCCATGCATCCCGGCCACGTGAGCAAAATTCACGTGTTTCAACATGCGCGACTTTGCACGTTTCCGACATTGATTTCCCAATAACCTATTTTTCTTGTGTTGTTTCCACAAAGGAATGTAACCTACATATCTAATTTATTTAACCCATATTTTATTATCAACATTCTTTTAACAATTGAATAGTTTATTTATTATTTATTTCATCCGAATTAACAATTTACTGGACATTCCATTTAAACCTATTGTTCTTTAAAACTTATGTCCAGGGTTCGATTTCTGCTTTCTCTTATTTTCATTTTAACTAATCTCTCTATTTTTATACTTACATGAACAGGGGACAGCCCTTATCATGTAACACAAGGAGTGTTTTGAAACTAACTCATACTTAACGTAAGAAAGCTGTCGTTTTTTTTGCAGCCGCGCATGCGCAGTCGTGAAACAGTTGAAAACAGATAAAAATCCGGTGACCTCCATGCTACCAGTTTTGTAATTTGGACACTTTATCAGCCAGCTGTTCCGGATGAAAACCGATTAAAATGTTTTCCACATGTCTGAAAAACCTATATACGAAATTTCAAGTCTATTGATTAAAAATTCGTTGAGTATATAGGTTGAGAAGTGTCTTCACACATACACCCATTCTCACTTTTATAGATATATAGATCTATCACTCTTGCTTCCGTCTCTCCCTGTCACTCTCTTTCTTTCTCTATTTGTTCATCAACAGTCAAAGGGAATAATAAAACAAGGAAAAATATGTTTTGGAATAGTCCATTATAAACGATAGGGAATATCAACACAACGTGCAACTGCATATTGAAAGCGAGAAAGAACGAGAGAAGGAATGTAGTAAACAGGAAAAAGTAATTTTAGTTTTTGTTTCTTCTGCCTAACATAGTATAGATTCCCTATCATTTATCTCCCTTGGTAGAACTTTATTTCTTAGGGGATTTCCACAGGTTCATCACCGGGATTTTCCTCTTCCTTTTCCGATCTTCTTTTTTCATTGTAACCGTTTACTTTGAGACCATATGGCACTGTTTTCAATGTATATATTTTAATGTATTTGTTGGGATCACACTTGACGACGACTTCTGTAATTTGCAGGGAAGCAGTGCCGCGGACTCTACGACCATTTCTATATTGACATTGGCAACTGTGCTGGAAGTATTACGATCGGGTTCGAACCTATACAATTTCATCTTCCTTCTTGCTTATTAAGGGTTAATGTGCTTCAAAATTGTATGCTAAAATAAATCAACAAAATTTTATTAAATGATCTACACAAACAATTTATATTATACTAATTAGGCGCTCAACATTGCCTGGTTGTAAAATACGTTTAAATATGATATTTTAATTCATGCAAATTTCGTATTTATGATTATATAGCCAATTCTCTATCCATTGTTATATATTATTTTGTACCCTATATATAGTAGTGATTTCAAAAGTAAGAACTTGGTTGCTATCAGCTAGAACTGAAACAAAAATATATAGGGCATTAGCTTTAACCGTTAACGTTTCAGCTAATGTCAGATGGATGAGAAATAGTTATAAATGAAACATTACGCATGCGGATAAAATCACTTTAAGTCAATTTACGGCTACTAAATTTCATTTTTTTTTTTTTTTTTACATTTTGGCTCCTTAGCAGTTAGTTATACCAGTTAAAAATACATAAGAGAAGGGTCAACAAAAAAATGCAGTCATTTGACACGCCTCGTATTGCTCTGAGACCTTGGGTTTCGGTGGATATGCACTTTGAAAAAAAAAAATAAAATAGGAACACACGCACAAACATAGCGAGTTTTATAAATTAAATTTCCCTTTGTCTGTTTATCTTTATATCTCTTCTTTTGTTATTTTTTTTTTTAACTACTGAGTCGAGCAGTCTGAAATATTGTGTAGGTTATTGTAAGGTTCAACGAAGTATGTATTATGGTATCTGTTCGATAACATAGTTGGATAATAGGGATTAGTCACTGCAATAGCAAATTTCGTCTACAAGTTTGCTTGGAAAGTACTAGTCCGATCTAGCTGAAATTTTGTATTGGCCTTTATGATAAGGTATAGCGAACTAAGTATTATGGTATGCGTTTTATGCATAGTCTAGTTAACCATAAAAAATATTACACGATTACAATAACTAAATTTACTTTTCTAAAGTGAATCACAAATTCGGACAGTCCTTTCAAAATGACTTTATACAGAGATTCACAAACGTGGTTCACATGGATCCGGAAGTACACAGAAATCTTAGTGGTACCCACGATTTTTTTTCTTTTTACTTATTTTTCCATTGATTGTAATTTGTTTACTAGATGTGCATTTATTGAAGTATTTTGTGTTTGCACTTGGATTTTATGCTATGAATGTAACAGAATTTATTCAGTGTTATATTTCTGTTTAGGGTCAGTGGCGTAACGGATAAAGTAATAGGTGTAAGTCCTAATTTGCATTCTGTTTGATGTTGAAGTTCAATCTTCAGTGCGGGCGATACTAAGAATTCAGTTGCGAATTAATGGAGATATCTTCACGGTCATGGTTGACGGAACGAGAGCATGATACTATTCCCACCCCCCCACCACGTTAATTAAATATGAAAGTTCCATTCGAAATTCTGTGCAAATTCTCGAATTTGTCAGGAATTACATCGGGCGAGATCTGAGAATAATAGTCAAAATAAGAAAAGTAATCCGAATAATACAAATGATTCATTGTTCGTTTTTTTAAATTTTATTATTAATTGAGAAATATTTGACTTAAAAGATATATATATATATATATATATATATATATATATATACAGTAGCGTCCAAAACTAAGGGACACCATTTTAAAACCTAATATTTGTTAGAAATAACAACTGTGAAAAGCTGAAATTTTGACAACTGGTAGTCGTTATCATTCATGATAACATACTAAAATTTGAATCATTTGCAAAGGATAGAAAAAGAATTATAACAATTATTTATTTATTTCCAAACGCGATCAATACGGAAAATTAAGTGTCGCCTTCCCCTGCACATCAGTATAGTAGCTAATAAAAAAAGGAGCTTTCGGGTTGCCCTGGACAATTGTCGGCTTCTATATTTACTCCTGATCTAATACATACTTCAAAGAAGTCCTTTGTCCGATTTGTACATATCATTGAACGACTATTTCGGCAACACGAACAAGCGTTCTATCAAAAAGCGCGCGCACAGTAAACAGATTTTGTATTTTCCTGAATAATACGTTAACGTAATACATGCGATAATCAGTTATCCACACTGTGAACACGTCGCTCACGAATAGGTGAACAGATTAACGGTAGGAGACACGCCAGGTCGGGTAGTGCATGTCTCACGCACTACCTCACCTGTTTATCATCGTCCGTATCTTGCCGCATTCGAAGCGTGAATCACACTTTCAAGCGCCACTCGGTACTTCGAATGCTAAACGAATGAATGAATCGATAAAAAAATAAATGGGGTTCGCCCGAAACTATTGACAGTGGCCCACATCTCAAATATTTCCGATCATTATCGATTTTTCAACACATTTTCAGATTGCAATATAAAAACATAGTTGTAATGAAGCTCTACTCAGATGAATTAAGGATTTTCGTGAATTGACGGAGAATCACGAGTCAGTCAGGAAAATGGCCGAAGCAGCTTACGATTTGAAAGCCATAAAAAAGAAACAATGTACGCAAGCAAACGACAAGCTTACGATATGTTAGGTTAATGCTGGATTAAGGTTATACATTTATTTAAGCTCTAAAATAATTAAAATGGAACAAATTCCTTGAAAAAAAGAAAAGAAAATAAGGTAGCTTTAATTATAAGTATTGTAATTTTTTTAGGCTCTTTAAAATAAAAAAAAATCTTTAAAAAAGAACAGAAAATAATATGGATTTAAAATCGTAAACAGCTTCGGCCATTTTCGCGAATAACTTGACATTCTATTCCAATGACAGTGGTCCACGCCTTTAAAAAATCCGACCAGTATCGATAAGGAATCGTATTTTCAGATTACATCGTTGAAATGGGCATTAAACGAGTAACATAATATTCTATCATTGATTGAAAATCAGGAATCACTCCAAGAAAAGCTATTTACGATTTGGAAGTCGTAAAAAAAACCCTCAAACAAACAAACAAATAATGTAGATACGCAGGCAGACCAAGTGTTAGATTGATGATGGGTTAGGGTTAGGAGGGTGTTATAAAATTTCTTATGTCCTAAAAAAAATATAACGGAACAAATTTCTTGAAAAAGAAATAGAAGAAAATAAAGTGGCTTTCAAATCGTAAACTGCTTCGACCATTTTCGGGAATAACTCACGATTCTCTATTAGTGCTTGAAACTGACTTTTTCCTGGAATCCTTTGTATATTTACGCATTAAAAGCAACCATTATAAGATAAACTGACTTGTTCAATTTTTAGTGGCGAGCTTCACTGTGTTATATAATTTTTACACAATATAATTCTATTCGTGTTCACATTTATGTAGGAACTTTTATTTAAAATTAATTTTTTTATAATAACTAGGGCTAGGACAACAGCATATTCTTTTCATTGTTTTGACTCTTGAGTGTATATCTGTTGATATCTTATATGCTTTTATATAGAGTGATGTGGTTCTCGGTTGATTAACTGTGTCTAACTGTGTGAGATATATACTCGAGAGTCAAAAGAATGATAAGAATATTCTGTTGTCATAGCTCTAATTATAACTCAGATAAAGAACATTTAATAAAAAAAATCAGTTTACTAATTCAGTTATAGTATAAAACCCATCTCTCTCTCTCTCTCTCTCTCTATATATATATATATATATATATATATATATATATATATATATTATATATATATATATACATACCTACCGATAACTTGCTCTTTCTATCTCTCTATCTCTCTATCTTTATCTCTCTCTCTTTCTATTTCTGATTCACTTTAATTACCTGTTAGATAGTATTATTGCTCATGGTGATATTTATTTGTGTATGTAATAGACTATTCCAATCTTTTAATTCTTTCGTTTCTTTATTGCATACTGTTTTTAATATAGAGAATATGGGAGATAGATAGATAGATAGATAGATAGATAGATGGAGGCGGGGGAAGAGGGTCGCTTTTGTTTGGATTTGAAACCGATGGTACTGATGGTGTTTTGGTCTTATATATATATATTTTTTTACACAGTGATCACCACTTATCAAGGCCCGGAAGCCACTCAGGGACAAGGGTTATTACAAGTACATTACGTTAGTGTGGAGATTTGATGAAGTGTTTACTTAAGGGGGTGGCTCATTAGGAATTTGTTAACATTGGACTTGAAGACATCCAAGTTGTAGTCCG
Organism: Euprymna scolopes; assembly: GCF_053919585.1. Lineage (NCBI taxonomy): Eukaryota > Metazoa > Mollusca > Cephalopoda > Sepiida > Sepiolidae > Euprymna > Euprymna scolopes. Next base: position 103,335,232 of record NC_136491.1, read on the forward strand.
GTGGGAAGCAGGCAGACGGAACAGAGTTATACATATATAAAATAAAAATTACAATTAAATTTTCCAAAATGATCCAAGATGGTAAAATTAAAGTATATTATAAATATTAAAGAATTAATATTTATAAAGTTATCTCAGCCAGATGTAAAAGCTCGATAAAACCAAATAGGAAAAGAGCTTATAATACGAGCAAACAGTTAATAAAACATGTTAAAAAACACTTTTAAATGAGTTAAAAACATATTTAATCTGAAAATAATCCAGTGACGGTAAAATCCAAATGTATAACTTCAAGAAAGTTAATTGAATTTCCATTTGCACAAGTAAAATCCAATTAACTTTCTTGAAGTTATACATTTGGATTTTACCGTCACTGGATTATTTATCTTCCCCAGACTATCCATTCGTGTGTAATCACCTTTTTCTTCACCATATACCCTCTGCTTCACTTTTTTTGTTTTCCAGTAAGATCTTTGATTTACTTGTTGTTTCATCAAATACTTTTGCATGCAAAATCCGATCCCACATTTTGCTAATTCCTACCCTCTGATGAGAAGGAAAGTATTTCTTTGAAACTCCGCGGATTACGGACCATCCACTTATCTAGTGTTTCCTTTTCAGATTAAATATGTTTTTAACTCATTTCAAAGTATTTTTTAACATGTTTTATTAACGGTTTGCTCGTATATATATATATATATATATATATATATATATATATATATATATATATATATATATATAACTCAAATGACCTTGTAACGAGTGATGTAACCTACTTTCCTGTTTACGACATCGGGTTGAGCATGCGCGCATAAACATTAACCCATAACAACGTAAACAAATAAACACAAATCGCTTCTTTTGCAGATTTTGACCTGGGCACTGAAATATTAAGTTATTATTTCGAAATTATTATTTAGCATGGGAAGAGTGGGGGTGTTTTGCAACTATTCTTTATTACAACTATACTGTCACTATTTTCTTACAACTAAACAACTTTAACCCGTTGACAAACATAAGAACAATTGTAGTAAATACAAGACTACTACTACTACTACTACTACTACTACTACTACTACTCTATCCGTCCCTTTTCCTTCCTTCCTTCTTTTTTATTTTATTTACATTTCTAGATACAAAATAGCCGTGTGAGAACGGTGAATTTGTTGACACATTTACTAATCTGTTTCAATATTAGTTTTATTCATTTGGGTTCTATTTTTTTGCTTCAGGTTTTATTAATTATTGTTTTTAGATTTTAAGCTTTTATAACTTGGTTGAAAGATTCCAATATGGGTTTTTCATTCTTATATTTCTCATCGGTAGGTTCATGTGAGATTTTGCTGCTAAATGACTTTCATCGGCGTTCGATTCATAGGAAAATCATGTTTAATTTTCGATTTTTGAGCGATTATTCGGAAAAAATAGGTAACTTTACACGAATAGGGAGGATTTTTTTTTTCATGTTTGAGTGATCCGTCCGTGATTTTTCATTTTAATATACTTTCATAGAAATGTTTCTGTTATGTCAAAAGACCCCCCTTATTTTCTTTACGTCACAAGTGTCACGCTCATACATGAATTCCATAGCTAATATAACATACTGACCCAACGGGTCACGGGTAGTCTAGTATATATATATATATATATATATATATATATATATATATATAAGTAGCGTTTGTTTATGCGTGTGTGTACAACTCTCTTACAGCCCACATAATTGAACCAATCATGACATAACCTGACATAATGATGCCCCCACACCTAAGGAAGGTTTACACAATTTTTAAAGGTCAAAGTCATAGCCTTTGTATATATACTCTCCTACAGCCCACACCACTGGACTGAACATGACCATACCTGACATGACGATGGTCTCCGACCCAGAAATGGTGCACACCATTTATCAAAATCAAGGTCAAATGTTAAGGTCATATTTGGCGAGGCTCTTCATAAACTCTCCCACCTCGTGATGGTTCACACCAAAATAGGATTCGTTACCATTCCAGGGGCCACCAGCATGGCGCCAGCCAACTTGAATTTGAATCAGATCATCCTCGTCAACCTCCATCCCCTCAACCAATATTGATGAAATTTGTGCATGGTAAGGGTCCCTAATATCTCTAATTTTATTGCATAGTATTTCTTAACTTTGACCTTCCAAAATAACGTTACCAAAAATAATGTAACGTGTCATTAAAAATACTTATTTCTTGAGATGCATATAATTATTTTGAAAATTTAAGATATTTTTTCCATTTAAGTGATGCACTAAAGATTTCATCCAAACGGAATAGAAACGAAACTGAGGAAGCAAGATTGGCAAGATAATAGACTAAGAGTTGCTGCAATTCGCTCCATGGAAAACAATTCACGTAGAGAAAGGCGTCTTCAGCATAACAGAATACGGAGAATGAAGAGCTAGATTAACAAATTTAGAAAGAGCAACCCAACGTGGAGCTAGCAGAACCAGACATGCTGCATGGCGGTTTAATTCACCACAAGAAGAAATCCAAGAAACGCAAAGAGATAGTCGGAAAAGGGAAGCAATACGATAAGAAATTTAAAAAAAAATGAGAAAACAAGAACAAGATCAATTGACAGAAGCAAGACGAATTATAAATGAAACAGATAAGGAAACACAAGAAGACCTAAACGAATTGAGTTGAGAGAAACTCAAAGACAAGAGAATGAATCAGAAACCTAAAGAATATTTATCCAAAGGGCGTCAGCGAAAGACTGCAAGGATAGAGAGAGTATAAGTGTGCTCTAGCAAATGACAGAAAAAAGGCAGCTAGACAACGAATGACTGCTTCGAGACAACATGAAATGGAAAATTGCTCTACAACAAAAGTGACTTTCTCACAACAGCTTACATAGGAAAAATCGACAAAGTCGTGACAGTTAAAGAAGAAACTCCTGGTTGTTGCTGTTCTTCTGGCAAGGCGATACTTCATGTTATTTTTGCTGAGGTGGTTGACTACTTCTCTGTTTATCACAGATTCCAGAAACTTACTCGTGATACACAGGAGACTGATTCGTCCGTACTGAGAGAGAGATGACCGGTCTCTAGAATTTTTAAGGGAAGACTGATGAAGTTTTCTTAGCTTTTGGGAAACATTTCATCTTAAGACAACGTTTAAACAGCTTTGTAAGTATGAGAGCTATTTCCGGTTGAAGCTTTTGGAGCACTATGATTGGAATGACTTCGGGTCCAGTTGCTTAACTGGAACCAATATTTTCGATAAGCTCGGCAACATCTCGTACAGATGTTTGTATGTCACATAGTGTGGTTTCACTTACAGGAGGAAATGTGGGTGGGGGAGTAGGCAGCCCTGATCGCTAAGGGCAGAATTCGCTGCAAAGTTCTTGACAAATAGTTTTGCTTTGTCAGATGCTGACGAAATTACCTCAGGTTCATTGATGATGGTAGGGATAGAGGATACGCTTCTATTCAGCAACCTGTCTGTTATTTACCAAAACTGGTGGGAACCAAGCCACAGCTCAGTTACTTTAAACTTGGCGTACTGAGCATACGTTGCATTCTTTATTACTCTTTTACAATGATTGCTGGCATTTCTAAGCTTTTACACAAATATGACTTATTTATTTGCGGACTGTTATTTTCAGCCAACTATTTCTCAACGTGGTGAGACGACAACAACTATGGAAGGCAGTAGCTATGGAGGATACAGTTAGGAGATTCGGCATTCTTATCACGTCGTAGTTAATCACCTGACGAAGGATAACGGAATAGTTGGCCGAAACGTCGTGAAACAACAACTACGAAGATAAAGATAACAGTCTGCAATGAAATAAAGATAGAAATTATTCATCTCAAAGAATTCCAATAATAAAATAATAGGTGTGATTTCTTTCATAATTTGTAGTTTGCAATTTATGTGCTGACCAGCAAAATTTATACCATGTCTATGAATATAATTTTCCTAATTACTTGTTTTTTTCTCAGAATAAGAACCATTCTTTGAAAATCAATTCGATAAAGAAAATTTTAAAGGTTTTAACTTATATTCTTTGTTGAATAATAATTTTCTTGCCCCCCCCCCCCCCGGACATAAAGAGGGTGGACCTGTAAATCCACCCTTGTTCATTCGTCCGTGTGTCCGTTCGTCTGTCCGCACTTTTCTCAATAACTACGCTTTGGATCTTTTTAAAATTTTGTACAAACATTAAACATGATATAAGTACAAAAGTAACAGAACAGATTTTCCAGGAAAACTCCGATTGCCCCCACCCCTAAGGGTGCCTTTTGGGTTAAAATGGCTAAAATTACACTCTTGTGCTTATTAAAAAAAAATGACGCCATGGATTTTTATAAAACTTTCTGAAAAGTTGTAACTAACTGATTTGTATATAATTTTGTTTGTCTATACTTCGCGATAACTCTTGGGCGTACCCCAGGGGCTAATAAAAACACTCCATATTTGGGAGTATTTTACCATATTTGTCACAAAATTTTCGGTATATGTCTATTTTGCAGTTTTGCATGGTGCTGAACTCAAATTTACATATGTTTAGACCTTGGGAAATTTTGGGGCTAAATGGGGGAGCAAATGATGGACTTAGTCATTTCTTTTTTTGGATGGTACAGAACTCAAAGACTATAACTGCACCATTTGTTAATTTTCACCAGGATTTGACGTCCTCTGGGGTTTTTGGGGGCTAAATGGGGGGGGAACAAATGCTGAACTTAGCCATTCTTTTTATGCCTCGTTCACTATGCACTCACGGGCGTCCATACATAATTCACTTGTTGTAAATTCTAATTTACAAAGTTTAAAATCAATTTCTTATGTATGTGTGTGTATGTGTGTGTGTGTGTGCGTGTGCGTGTGTGTGTATGTGCGTGTGCGTGTGCGTGTGTGTGTGTGCGTGCGTGTGTGTGTGTGTGTGTGTGTGTGTGTGTGCCAACGTTTCAAGCAACAGCTCCCGTAAGAGAGTTTGATGAAGAAGGGATAGGGAAGCTGACCCTTGCCTTCATCAGACAATCTAAACAATACCTACACTTCTAAAAATAAAAAAAGTAAAGTTAAATAACACCACCACTACTTAACCACAACCAAAAAATACGACAAAACAATCCTTTCGGTCATAAAAAAAGAGAGCGATGGACGGGGGGGGGGCGGTCTTATTATGCAATCAATCATTGAATAGAGAATGAAAATAATAAAAGCTGTAGTCTCGTATGACGTTCCGAATATTTTAAGCGATGGCCACTTAAAGTATTTTAGATTTTTTTTTTGTTCATGTTCCCCCTTTGTGTCGCCTCCTCGTTTTTGTCCGATTTCAGTTGTCGCGCCAAGGAAGACAACGACTACATAAAAAAAAGCACAAAAAACATTTATTTGTAAAATGAGAACGATTATGGCTACGGATGACCCATATAAACTAAAATAGTTCCCAATTTCTCCAGTGTAATAATAATAACTTATTCAACCATTTATAAACCAGAATCAGTCTTATAAAGTTGAAGATGGACTAAATAGCATACAATAGTTCTCCATCTCTCCTCGACACTATCCCCGTCCAATGAGCATCCATATGAGAATTTACTATTAGGGCGTTTTTTTTTTTTTAATTTCTTGTTTTAATTTTTTTTATAATTTTTTCTCTGTTTGGTAACATATGTGACCGCATTCAATTATCTATCTGATTTTTATATTGGATTTTACATAGACTATATATATATATATATATATATATATATATATATATATATATATATATATATATATATATATATATAGTCATCCACATACAGTACTGTTTCGCTGTGCGGTTAGATAAGCAACTACCTCAAGCCAGATCGCCCAAACGACGGTCGGAGCTTCTAACCGTTGAGCTATACGGCTGTTGCGGGCAGTAAATTAACAATGGTTTGACATTGCCCAAAGTACCTAAGCATCGCATCATACGATAATGGTAACTTGTATATCACTTCCCAAATGCTCAACCTAAGATAGGGAGCATTATAGTCATCCACATACAGTACTGTTTCGTTGTTTCACAGCTTATCAGTGCGGCTAGATAAGCAACTACCTCAAGCCAGTATCGAAATCCGATCGCCCAAAGGACGGTCGGAGCTTCTAACCGTCGCGCTGCTGCTATGCAGGCAGTGAATTACCAAGGTTTTGAAAAAGTTTTTAAATCAAGTACAATGCTTAAAATGTGTTCTAAACAGAAACATTCATTTTGAACACGTCCATGTCATATCAAAGAACCTGCTGTTGATTTTATATGCCTGGCCTTACTGCTTGTGTTGTGATAATGGTTGAGTTTAAGTTAAACACAAAAAAGTCAAGTATCATTCTTCAATTATGCTTTAAACAGAAATATTCATATTTCATATCATATCAAAGTATCTACTGTTAATTTTTTTATGTCAAGCGAAAGGCCTGACATAGAGAATCAACAGTACGTTCTTGTGTGGTAATAAACCATCTCAAATGCACGTGTGATGTTAGGCTGTGTAAGGTGTTAACTTTTGTCAAAATCGCCTGTTCCTTCTTTCATCGGATTATTTGGATTATCAACCGTCGATACTTATCGAAGACATTCCAATACAAAATCTATCTAAGAACACTGCCAGACACATAAAGTCCCTCCATGTTAAATTTCATAAAAATCGGCCCAGCCTTTTTCGAGTCCATAGGAAACTCTCTCTCAAACACACACACACTTACACACATACACACACACTCACACACACAAACACACAAAGTTCCTTTTATATAATAGTTGATATGTGTGCGTGCGTGTGTTTGTGTGTGTACATATATTATATTTCTTTTAGTGTGTCTGTCTGTTTGCGCTTTCCGATTTTTCTTGAAAACTACTAGGCTGATCTAACTGAAATATGGTAAGGTGTAGCAAACTTAGTATTATGGTATCCCTTCAATGCACAGTTAGAAATTAATATGGTTAAATAGGGATTAGTAATGAATGCAAAGATGAGCGCAAATTTAGCAATATTCAATCATCAATTGGACAAAAACACTCATTCTAAGTCAACGGGTTATAACTTTTGCCTGTTTTTAACGGACTAAGATATCTAGCTTAATACAGTTCGATTTCGTGTGTGTGTGTGTGTGTGTGTGTGTGTGTGTGTGTGTTAGGTATGATTATTTGAATTACTTGTGGAAAATTGAAAGTGTATTTTGGATTCAATTTCGCCAACTTCGATTTCTTTTGATCAATCACTCCTCACATTGCATGAGCAATGTAACTTACAAAGGAGAAAAATTGCTGTTTTCTGAGTTGGAATCTTTTTCTTTCTTTTTTTTTTATCGTTATTTGATCTCAAACAAGGCACAGTGCCACTTTGTCGTAAAGGACTAATATTTGGGACCAAATTTACAAGAATATTATACAGGGTGCTGGCAGCGAGATATCTGTTAACATTACACTTGAACTTGTACACGTCATGACATTCGGGGAATCAGGAACTCATGAGAGAATTCCAAAGTCTAGCAGTTCGAGGGCCGAAGCTACTTGAGTAGAAGGGTTTACGGCATTTAGGAATCTCTACATTGTAGGGGTGGAACTTTGCAGCTTGACCGGTTAGTCGGGGGTATCTACATCGGCTCGAGGGGGGGATAAAAGTGATTGGAGTTCGTCAGAGCAAATTCCATTAAATTAATTTTAAAACAGGCACAGAGATGTCACATTTCGAAAATGGGACAGAGGTTGGATTTTGGTTTCAAGTGTGCGACCTATAAGGTTGGCGACTCCTTTTTTTTCTTTGAAGATCGAAAGGCTAGTGGCAGATGAACCAGCCCATATGTAACAACAATATTCTATACATGGACGAATAGCTGCTTTGTAGACATACAGGATACTTTTAGGTGCCAGTAATCTAGCACACTAAAGAGAGACTACCTTATTTGCAGCAACCTTGGCAATTACCTCACTGTATTTGTTCTCATTCATGTTGCCTGTGAATGTTAAGCATAGGAGTTTGAACGAAGTACTTTCAAGTAGTGTATCATAATTAGGGTTATGACAACAGCATATTCTTTTCCTTGTTTTGATTCTCAGGTGTATATCCATTGATATCTTATATATATTTTCATGTAGAGTGATGTGATTCTCGGTTGATTAATTGTGTCTAACTCTGTCGGATATATACTCGAGAGTCAAAACTATGAAAAGAATATGCTATTGTCATAGCCCTAGTCATTAACCATCATAGCAATCAGTGGCTGAGAAGATTTCTTGTAGATATTAAAGAAAATAAAAAGCTTAATCATGGTAGCATGGGACCTTATCATCCATTCACAGCCCCGTTCTACTACAGACTGGAAGTTTCTCTCTCTCTCTCTCTCTCTCTCTCTCTCTCTCTCTTTCTTTCTCTCTCTCTCTCTCTCTCTCTCTCTCTCTAATGTTTTAGCCGTTTTATTAAACATGAGTTAATCCGTTTTCTCTTCGAGTCTGCTATAGAGCGTAGTGTCATCAACAAATATACCCATCTCGGAGACAATTTTTATCTAGAAGGTCATTAAACTTGCTTTAGCTCACACTATTGCATTTATATTTACTCTCTATCGCCAACACAACAGCGGAGTTACTATCTTTAAAAGAATATCTGAGAAAATTGACCAAGTCCTATCTGCTTATCCTTCAGCTAACATTCACGTATGTGGAGACTTCAATGTTCACAACGTCGAATGGTTGACCCACTCAAACAAGACCGATGATGAGGGGAGGTTCTGTCATGATTTATCCATTGCTTATGACCTCACTCAGATTGTTCATGAACCCACCCGTTTGCCCGACAATGACGGCCAGTATGCGAGCCTACTAGACCTTTTTCTCACAACTTGCCCTGAACTATGTTCAGTTTCTGTTCTGTCTCCTCTTGGATCTTCCGACCACTCTGTTGTATCAATTAAGATAAAAATGAAATGTAATAAGTCCCCAGACGTACCACTCCATCGTACAGTATATCGATAGAACTAAGGCTGACTAGGATAGATTCCGTACATTTATATCTGATCTACCTCTGCGTTCCATGTTTAAAAAGGATGTGTCCTCTATAGTATCAGACCTGACGGAATGGTTAATTGTAGGTATAGACCGTTTCATACCCTCGAAAAAGTTTCAGCAAAAACCTAACAGCCAGCCATGGTTCTGTCCAGAATGTGCTGCTGCCATTGTGCACAGAAATCACTTTTTCCACTGCTTCCAAAGTAATAGATGTATGGAAACTAAAGCCGCTTTCAGGACTGCCAGCAACCATTGTAAAAAAGTAATACAGAACGCAAGAGAGTGGTATGCTCAATCCGTTAAGTCCAAAGTAGCTGAGCAGCGGTTTGGTTCCCACCAGTTTTGGAAAATAGCAAACAGAATCCTGAACAGATGGGTGTGGTCTATTCCAACTATCATCAATGGACCTGAGGTAATCTCGTCAGCATCATACAAAGCCAAACTCTTTGCCAAGAACATTGCAGCTAATTCTACCCTTTGCGACCAAGGCCGCCAACCCCCAATATTTCCTCCTGTATCAGAAAACATGCTGTGATATACGTATATCTGTACGTGATGTTGCCAAGCTAATCAAAAACCTTGATTCCAGTAAAGCAACTGGCCCTGACGGTATTCCAATTATAGTACTCAAAAAACTTAAACCTGAACTAGCACCCATACTTACAAAACTGTTTAAACGTTGTCTTAAGGAAAATTGTTTCCCATTACCCTGGAAAATTTCATCAGTGTGTCCTGTATTTAAGAATTCAGGTGATCGCTTTTCCCCCTCTCAGTACAGGCCAATAAGTCTCCTGTGCGTCATTAGTAAGTTGCTGGAATCTGTGTTAAATACAGAAGTAATCAACCATCTCAGCAAAAATAACCTTCTTAGTGACACTCAATATGGTCTCCGTTCTGCTAGATCTACAACAAATGTACTTACAGTTATATCTCATAGGATTAGCAAATCTCTCGACGGAAGCAACTTTTCTAGGGCAATTGCTCTTGACATATCTAAGGCCTTTGATAGGGTATGGCATAAAAGTTTACTTCACAAGATCTCCAGCTATGATATAGCTGGAAATGTCTTCTCAATTATTAAATCCTTTGTCTCTGATAGGTTCATAAGAGTAGTAATTGATGGGCAAAAATCAGAAGCTCACAGTATTAATGCTGGTGTCCCTTAGGGATCCATCCTGGGCCCAAATCTTTTTCTGATCTACATTAATGATCATCCAAATCACATCCTTACATCATTTGTAGACATTTATGCTGACGACACTACCATTTATGGTAGCACATCTAAGACAGTAAACGACCAAGTTCTCTCCGATTCTCTCTCCTCTGATCTTGAACACGTAGTAAAATGGGGAAAGGAGTGGCTGGTTACTTTTAATGCATCTAAAACCAAGCTTCTCTCTTTACATCATAAACATTCTGATCCACATCTGGCATCAATTGAAATGAATGGATCTCGTCTTCAGGAGGCCTCAAGTTTTGACAAGCTTCTGGGCTTGACCATTACTCCTGATCTTAAATGGAACACGTACATCAAATCTGTTGCCAAGGCCGCTGGAAAAATGGTGGGATCCTTCTATCGATCCGGTAGATATCTCACTGCTGATGCAATTCTCTATCTTTTTAAGAACCAGGTACGTCCAAGGATGGAATACTGTTGCCACATCTGGGCAGGAGCTGCTACAAAGGACTTGTCCTGCCTTGATAGAGTTCAAAATAGACTTCGTAGCCTCGTAGGAGATGTTCTTTTCTCTTCCCTGCAACCTCTATCTCACAGAAGAGATGTTGCGAGTTTGTCTCTGATATATCGTTATTTTCATGGAAAGTGTTCGACTGAGCTTCAGTCTATGGTCCCCCCTCGCCAAACATTCACAAGAAACACTCGTCTAGCTGAAAACACTATCAAAAAATCCCCCCACTCTTTATCTGTGCCTAAACCTAAACGTACATTCCATGAACAAAGCTTCTTTCTTAGAACTTCACGCCTGTGGAATTGTCTTCCGTTTTCCTGCTTTCCGGCTGACTACAATATGGTTGTGTTCAAGTCTAACGTAAATAAGTTTTTGATGAGCCGTTCTATATAAGTTATCAAATTTACCGAATTTTCATTACTAATGATTACTATATTGTCCAATTTCTACTGTACACTCTTTAACCCTTATCCTTGAGTGGCCTCTTTACCTTGATAATGTGGTGATGCCTGTGTAAAAAAACAAAAAAACACATATCATTGGTTAATTTTTTATTTTGAAGTAGTATTTTTACCTCTTTACATCAATTGCCTTCATGCATTGTCTGTAGCTATTTCCACATAAAAAATCCAACCGTATTTGTAGAAATAAATATCAGTGCCTGACTTGTCAACCAAGTTTCACTCATGAATATCACACAGTCTTTATTTTCTAACTGAAATTAAGCGACGTTGTGTGTGATCAGTACTAAATGAGTGACTATTTGGGAATACCAGGCCTGTATGCACTCTCTGTTTATCTCGGCATTGCTTCCGATCGTCCTAGACTTCTTCCTGCCACCAGAATCGCGCAGTGTCGATTCAAGAGAGGTATAGTTGAAGATTGCGCAACCTTTGTTTCACAATTACATGTGCAGCTCACCTTGTACAGGGTATATATTGTATCTCAAGACAGAACGGAGACGATGACGATGACGACGATGATAAATACATCCTTTGTATACGATATGCAAAATTGCAAATAATTCTGACGTACTCATCTCTTGTGTGTGCTATGAGTTTTTATTTTCATTTTTACACAGTGGTCACCACTTATCAAGGCCCGGAAGCCACTCAGGGATAAGGGTTATTGCAAGTACATTACGTTAGTGTGGAGTTTTGATGAAGTGTTTATTTAAGGGGGCGGTTCATTAGGAATTTGTTAATGTTGGACTTGAAGACATCCAAGTTGTAGTCAGGTGGAAAGCAGGCAGACGGAACAGAGTTCCACAGGCGTGCAGTTCTAAGAAAGAAGCTTTGAGTTGGGCTACGAATGCACTCATCGGTTCAAGAATAGTTCGCGAATTATTTTCATAAGCATGATATTTCAGATAACTCCTCGAAAAAAAAAACATGAATGTTAAGTTTAAGTTAGTCTGAAGCCTATTTATGATTATACATCCCCCTGATCAGACGATCACCAAAGTGTGCCTCAATATAATTGAAACAAAGACTGTTTGGGATTACTGATACGATTGCTTTTTTCGAAGTCGAGGCCTATTCACATAACATTCGTCGTTGGCTAGTTTTTGATTTGGAAGCGTTATTTTTGAACGCCTTACATCAAGTGGCTTCATGCTTTGTTAGGAGCGTTTTCCATAAAAACTAGGCTTGTGCGCCCATTTAGGATGTTATTCTAGCAAGGTTTCTGCTGATGTAACCTCCGACTGTATTTAGGTGAATACGGTTGAACTCGTGAATCTTTTTGTCTATGAGGAAATTAGGGATAAAATGTTCCGTTATGTTGGGAAGGCAAGTTCTCATGTAGTTGTTTAACAAGAAGGAATCAGCTCCCTGAACATGAATAATTGTTAATTATTCCAGACTTTCTAAAAAAAAAAAAAGAAAATGTAAAAAAGGGGATCAGGTATAATAGTGTTAATACCTTCGATTGTTGTTTTGTTTTTGTATCGAGTAGCGTAATCGAGACTGGACTAATTGGTTGACCAACAGAAGAAAGCCAAGGTAAATCGGGCCACAACAAAAGTGTCACAAAAATGCGACATCCCTGATATCCTATTAAAAAAGTAAACAAATATATATATATATATTTTGTTCCAAAGTGTCAAATTGTTAAATAGGCTGACACGTCATAACGTGGGATTTTGAAAATGTTGCGTGGAGTACATTTGAAAAGGGCGTTAATTGTTACAGGCTTATTTTTTTCGTCCACTTTTAATTCGATATGAGAAAGCAGTTGATCCATACAAATAAAACACGTTTTATTGAGGACATTGAAAGGTAAACAAACAATACGAGTTTTTTTTTTTAAATTAATTGAATTTTTTTTTAACTTTTAGTGACATACTAACAGGACCTGTTTCCCAGCGTTTACAGAACGAAATAGAAAGAACGATTGAACTTTATATATGTATATATATATATATATATATATATATATATATATATATATATATATATATATATATATATATATCCACTCATTATCAAACCAACCAAAACATGCCATTAAATACATCCCTAAATCTGTTTAAAAAAGGCTTAGAACCAATTCTTCTAAAATGGAAATATTCAACAAACAAACAATTCTATAAAAATGCTCTTAAGGAAAGTGGACACTCAAATACCATCATTAATTACATTGAACCTAATTCCTCAGATACGTTCGATAAAAAATAGATATAGAAAAGTCATTTGGTTAAACCCCTCCATTCAATGAAATGGTAAAAACCAAACTGGGCAAAAAAATTATTTCAAGTAATAAACACCCACTTCCCACCTAATTACACACTACACAAAATTTTTAATAGAAAAACAATTAAACTTAGCTACAGTTGTACTGATAACGTAAAAATAATTAAGAAACAAAATAGGGAGATACTTAACAAAGACAAAAATACAAATAACATTAACAATAATAATTGTAATTGCATCAACACATCAGAATGCCCACTTAATCTATAATGTCTACTAATGTTACACGAAAAGAACCCTTTTCTTGTAAGTAAGAAACACATTAGATAAGTAAAAATGAGATCAGGGTAGACCGAAAATCGGACCTTGTAAGCAAGGCTCAGAAATAGATTCACAAAGGAATTTCGCATTGTTCAGTTTCACATAAAATAGTTAGATATATTGTTGTAAAAAGAATTTTAATTGTTCAATTCTTTTTATGAAAACTGAATTAAAATAAGGTCAGTTGGAGAAGAACGAGCAATAGCAAATTAAAAACATTGAAAATAATTTAGGTCGAAAAATAGGCTAGTAAGAATTCTTTGTCTGCAGAAATGGTTTGGAAACATGTGCCAACCACGCATGCTCAGGCCACGTGGGTCGATCACGTTTTTGGACACATGTATGACGTCATGGCAGAAATGAATTCCCAATATAGGAGCTAGAGTCGAAGATGAGTTGGACAGAGTTGGAGACGAAGATAGGAAACAGAGCTGACATGGTCAGAAGAGGGTCCCTTTAGAAGCGAGGGAGAAAATTTTAATCATGTAGTCGACTTTGAATTCCTCATAATTTCGATCGGTCAAATGGAATAAAAGAACATCATAATATTTTTGTAACTGCCGTCTTCGTGTCATCATTCTACCAAATTGAAGGTAATGTGAAATGATCGTTATTAATGACCTTTGTAGAACTCATCTTAAGTAATGTGTCCCCCTCTCAAATTTTAGTAATGACAGCCCCCTCCTGTGTTAAAAGAGCTGATCACTCTCTCACAGTCGATATGTTAAGAATCTACAGAACTGTATAAATGTATCGCTCACAAATATCTCTCTTCTCTCTCCCCCCTCCGTGAGACAGAACTGTAATACATATAAATCTCTTCTCTTCCTTATCAGCGCCGTCTCCCCGATATGAATGCCCCCCATGCAACACTAACAGAAGTAGTGTATACAGCTACAATTGCTCGGACAGAAACCCCAAACGACAAAAAATACTATATTTGTCTGGCCGACACCTCTTTAAAGACAAATTTAGAGTACATAAATGCTCCTTTACAAACTCCAACCACTCTAACAAAACTCCACTAACAACCCATTATCTACATCTAATCCAAAATAATCTTACATCAACCATTACTTGGGAAATACTTAAAAGATTAATTCTCCATGCTTCCTCTCCCTAAACGAAAAACTCGTTATCTCCAATTTTAAAAATAGAGATAAATTACTAAATAGAAAAAATGAAACAATCATAAACTGTCGGCATTACAAATCTCATCTCCTTAGCAATTGTATACCTTTTTGAAACATCCTTCATACAACTTTTATTAAATCTGCCAAGTCATACACCCAGTACAACCATCTGTCACATACAATTAATTATGGTGACATCTACACACCTAAATCCTCTCACCCCATTCTTCCTATACCCTATCTTATCTTACCCTCTCGCCTTAACCCCACTAAACCCAACAAAATAACTTAATTTATATTCCACTTAACTTTTATCCACTATACAATAATCTAGGAATTTGTGTATATTGTTCTTTTTAGTTAAATTCACCCACCCAACCCCAACATATCCCATACACAATTTCCCCAATTTGTTGGTAGGCTTGTGGCACAATGGCTAGCCCTTTTGTGGGAGCTAGCTGCTTCTTTATTAATGAACCTTGTGCCTAACTTGTGCGGTGAAATTGTGTAAAACAGGTGTTTGTGATTTTGAAAATGTTCTGTGATGACTTAAGCCAAGAATGATACTTTGTTTATAATATTGAATCAAGGCAAAACGATACAAGACCTTACAATTTGAAAGGTCAAACAGGCATTCGAAAACACAGCACTTTTTAACCTGTATGAATATACCTTCTCTCTTTTTTATGTCTCTCTCTCTCTATTTCTCTCTTTCACTCCCCTTCTCTCTCTTTCAATGAAGATAGAGAGAATTAAATACAATTTCCTTGTTTTAAACAGTTGAGGCATTTACGCCATACGCAATGGATCGACTAAATATGCTTCCTACTTGTTAACTGTTAAATAAATTATATATATTTTTTAATAAAAATGCATTGTCGCTATTTTTATACAAGTATTCGATTTCAGCATCGTTAGATATCCTTGGATATCGTTTATTCCCTGTGGAGCTGGTTGCATTCCCAAGACGTTCCTCAACTAAGTAACCCTCCCGGGGAGGCGATAGTGTCATATTGGCGCCCTATGACCAGGATATATTATTTTCTAGCATGGAAATAATTTCGACCCTGCCAGATGTAAATCGATTACGGCACGATAGAAACATAAGTGCATGTATCTATATAAGATTTTTCCTGCACATGTTGGCACGAGTTGGTATGTGCATGTGTGTATCACTATACAATTGCCTATTGTAAATAGGGTCCCTAATTTTTCTCTTCTACCCTGCTGCCCTTATAGCTGGTCTTCTCAGGAGTCTTCTAGCCAGGTAGGATACGTGTTAACAATGGCGTGAGTGACGGTGCTGGCCATTCAGCAGGAGTTGCCGTTGTTAGTGCTGCCTTATTCTTTCTAGACCAAGAATTGCTAGCGATTGCTCAGACTGGTATTGACGACTTCGAACCACTATTGCTATCGCTACTCTAACCCCTATCTTGGTGGTGGCATACTTTCCAACCCAATAGCTTCCAATGTTATTTAGCAGATTTCTGGTCACCGGATGTCTGATCCGAATTGGTGGCCTCAGATTAGGAGAACTCCATTGACATGGCCGGTCTTAATCCTGCAAGCAGGAAGCTGTCTTTCCATCGAGCAGAAGGGCTGACAGTTGAAGTCTTTGACCAGTTGGTGGGCAGATCCACCAGCCCGGATCACCTCTACTAACTGGCCTACATTTGATGCAGAGTGTCAGTTAAAGCAAGGCACTCCAGTGCTGGCGCATTGGGACCAACGCCCTTTGACAGCACTTGTCTTCTGTCCCGGCCTGCTCTGACGTCCATATCTTTGATATGGACATCAGAGTCCGATCTAGGCAAGGTTCTAAAGTTTACAGCAGTCTCCTCCCCTCAAGCTACTGACGAACTCAGACCACTATCATGTGTGACAACCCCCCCCCCCAACAGACGCCGGACACGGTTTTTCAACGAACTGCGCACACGGTCTCGCACCCTCAGGATTAGGCAAGCCTTCCAATGGATTTTGGGGGCATACCGGAGGCCCTTGCAAGAGACACTGAGGTGAGACCGGGTGTGGCAACCTCCAAACCGAACTCAAGAGCACACCAGGGGCCCTTTCACTGTTTCCCGCATGTACCCGCCGATTACCGACACTTGGGCCTCCCCGAACCTGCCAGATGCTAAAGTTTCGCAGAGAAATGAGTGAGCTGCAAAAAACGAAAGAAACTAAAAACAGTTAGTGGCTCTTTTGTCTTAACTCGACTCCCAAAAGATGGGGTCAGTCAATAGGACCAAAAACAAATGCTTTACTTCAGTAAAAACAGAAGAAACAGGCCAAGTGCAAGACGATAGTATCAGAAAAGATACTACACGGTGATCTTAGCTTGAATACAAAGCAAGTGACACGAGCGAGTTGCATATTCCTTTTGAAACCGAGCGTAAATTGATTACTTATTAAAATGTTATGGTTTCTTATAAGATGATTTGTTTCATTTCACTATTACGTTGAATTATGCCGTTTCTAGATTCTTCATAATTGCGTAGAAATTAAGATGAAAACGTTCTAGCACTCGTAACGCTATTTCATACGGTTAATAGTAGCCGAATGGATACGGCCCCCGCTAATCGAGCCAGAGATGTCTCGTGTCGCGGGGTTCGAATCGTTCGACTGGTAGTAATCGTGACACCCTGCACTGAAGAATCCCGAAAGGATGAAACACTAGTGTCTGTAGGTATTTAATTATTATAGTAAAAAAATAATTATGACAGCCCCTTTAAGAAATTCGTTTCTTATCGTTGAGCACTTTCCGTTGAATTAAAAAGTCGGTCAATTTAGCTCTTATGCGTAGATCATCGTATAACGATTTGATCACTGTCTGTCTGACGTAATGAACATTTAAATTAAAATGTTTAAAATTCAACGCTATTTCATACGGTTAATAGTAGCCGAATGGATACGGCCTCCGCTAATCGAGCCAGAGATGTCTCGTGTCGCGGGGTTCGAAACGTTCGACTGGTAGTAATCGTGACACCCTGCACTGAAGAATCCCGAAAGGATGAAACACTAGTGTCTGTAGGTATTTAATTATTATAGTAAAAAAATAATTGTATATATATATATATATATATATATATATATATGTGTGTGTGTGTGTGTGACTTAGTCGGTATGTGTGCGAAAAGTTTCCACCAAACTCCTCTCTAAATATTCGATCTACGGAGTCGAAATTTGAGAGATAGGGTATTTGGACATGTAGAACACTTTCGATTTCATTTTTAGGCAGTAAAATAGCTTCTAAGTGGCCATACTAAAAAAGAAAAAACGGTGACCTTGGCCTAACGTAAGTTTACTATACCTTTTTTTTCATGCGCATATGCTAATCAAAAAGTTATAGGTTAAACAGCGTTTTTTTGTTTGTTTTTGTTTTTCAGTTTTTGTATACGTATGGATTTAGGTCGTTAGCTTACGTATAAGACTGTAGATCTTCATGTTTTGGTTTTTGATGGTAAACAAATAAATTTTGTTTTATTTTTTTTTCTTTTGAAAAATGTTGATCGCCAGGGTCACGGGTGGTCCATTATAGTATACCATTTTATTTTTATATTTATATAATCCGATTATAATTAGGATTTAAAGTAACCTGAACATGGTTCTCTGTATATCGTTCAAACCCAACAAGATGTTACCTGTGTAAGTCAAAGAAAGCTTTCGTTCAGCACGCGTATAAAAACCGCAATTAAACGAAACAGGTAAAGAGCGGGTAGAGAAGAAGGCACAAGTGTCACCAACATAGAGAACGCTAAACGTCAATTAAAAAAAAAGTAAAACTATTTTTCAAAGGTGTCAAAATCCTAAAATAGGTTGGCGTGTCATAACGCGCGATTTCAAAATGATAAATAAATAAAGTAAATAAAAAAAAAGGTAAGGAAAAATAAAAGTCAAGTGAAGTAAATTGAAAATGTCGTTAATCGTTCAACAGTGTTTGGGGTGGGGGTGGGGGCTGATTGTAAGAACTAGTGACAGACTAGAACTAGCGCGCCAACAACCTGATAATTATTTTAAACGGGTAAAGCAAACGGAAATACGCCAAGAGGATTAAAAAAAAAACTTCCCAGAAGAAAATCCCATTAAGAAAACCGGGGAAACACACACACACACACACACACACACACACACACACACACACACACACACACACACACACACACATAAAAAAAATTAAGAAAAACAAAACACTTAAATACGAAGCATAACAATTACATGGTGACCCCCCAAAACGGGCCCCAACTCTAATTAGGCCCCGTTTCTTAGTGTTTTGTTCGAATGAGATGAAACTTTGGTCATAACTAGTTTATTATATTCAAAACATCACATCAAAACACAAGGGTCTTTGGCCTTTTTTTCTCCGTTCTACAGCATATGTTCTAGATGGCCTCCATTTAGCTTTTGTTTTTGCTTTTTTTTGGGGGGGGGTCACCCTGTAGGAAAGAAGAAGAAGAAGAAGAAAAAAAAGAAAATAGGAACAGTCATTTATAACTCTCCCATACCGAGATGATGTGACACAACGATTGGAAAGTAGAATTTGAAGAAACAACACTCTAGAGGTGTAACATAGCGCTCTAAAGCATATAAATGCATGCGAAATGACGTCATAAAAAGACTATAAAAAAGAGAAGATGATCACGAGAGTGACGTGGAGAACGTTCGAAATCACGGCTGTACCTATGAGGAAATAAATGATGGTGTTACAAAGAACAAGTTGGAGTTATTTACTTTTCTTTGTTCTGACCTCTTTTGCGACTGAAACTGCACACAACGTGTCTTGATCCGTGGATAACGGCACAGAGGAAGAGCGTAGGCTTGCAAAAAAATGCCTGTACAGCTCCCTCGACATGCCTCGTTAGGCACGTTTTAGGCAATTAGCAATAAACGCACATCTTCTCAAAAAGAGAAGGCGAAGCCTGGAAAAGTGGACCTCCTAGGACTACACAATACCAGCAACATACAACAATCAATAGGGAAAAATACTATTTCGTAACTGGCCTTAATTCTGTTGATCTTTGTACTAACAGTAAAATCGCGATGTCACAGAAAAAAAAATAAAATAACGGAGAAAATATCTCAGATAATATTGCAAGTCAAATATCTTGGGTAGAAGTCCAAGATTCGGATCGGGCAACCAGCGGAAAAGTTAAACCTTAGACTAAAACAAATGTTCTTACTTGCATCAATATGGTCTAATGGACGTTCTGTATTGAATGATATTTCGAGAAAATTTTCCTTCTTCGTGTATCTGCTCGACTTCAGTAAAAGAGTGTAAACGAGGGCGTTTAAAATACAATCGAATGACCTGTTTTTGGTGCTTACTTGACATAAATACACCCGACCAACTCTACAATCAGTTAAACCCCATTCATTCACCGTGAGGAAATTCATATGTCGTAGAGCTTTCGACTCTAATAGCTTCTTTCTTCAAGCTGCCCCGCCCTACTTTTTACTTTCATGATTGTATCACCATACAAAAATTAATTGTAATGTAAATAAACATCTTGTTACACAACTCCTAATATCCTTAAAACCCTGGCCCCTTTTCACTGTAGTCCCTTCGTTTCAGTGCCAATATACCCTGTGTGGGATGAATTAAGGTAATATATATATATATATATATATATATATATATATATATATATATATATATATATATATATATATATATGTGTGTGTGTGTGTGTGTGTGTGTGTGTGTGTGTAAAATAAAATAAATAAATAATATATTTGGATTTTACCATCACTGAATTATTTATCTTCCATCAGACTATCCATTCATGTGTAATCACCTTTTTCTTCACCATATTCCTCCTGCGTCACTGTTTTTGTTTTCAAGTAAGGTATTTGACTTACTCGTTGTTTCATCAAATACTTTTGCATGCAAAATCCGATCCTGCATTTTGCTAATTCCTACAATCTGATGAGAAGGAAAGTATTTCTTCGAAACTCCGCGGATTAAGGACTATCCACTTATCTAATGTTTCCTTTTCAGATTAAATATTTTTTAACTCATTTCAAAGTGTTTTTAATATGTTTTATTAACTGTTTGCTCGTATATATGTATATATATATATATATATATATATATATAAAGAGAGAGAGAGAGAGTGTGTGTGTGTGTGTGTGTGTGTGTGTGTGTGTGTTACACACGATCAGAAAAAACATATAAAAACATTAGTACCGTCGATTTCAAAGTCAACAGAAAAGGAAACTAATCTCTGGATCCTCTTTAGCCTCTGTTTTTAAATAGAGATAAACAGAGGCTGAAAAGAGTTCAGCAAAGAGAGCAAAGACTATTTCCCTTCTGAGTTGGATTTGAAACCGACGTTACCGTTGTTGTTTTTTTCCTGATCTTTTGTAACAAACATATATCTATATATCTATAAAAGTGAAAATGCGTGTAAGGACAACTCTCAGCCTATGTACTCAATGAACTTTTGATCTACAGACTTGAAATTTGAAATATAGGGTAATCAAACACGTGGAAAAATTTTAATTGCTTTTTGTTTGTTCAGAAAAAAAGTGGTACTGGCTGGGGGGGGCAACGGATTTTTATCTGTTTTAAACTGTTTCACCACTGCACATGCGCAAATCATTCGCATGACAGGGGCCTTGTGTTTAGAATACGTAGTTTGAAAACACCTTTTAATGATTGTGTTAAGCTGGTCTGTTGGTTATCGTACTTGGCTGTCTAGATTTTGGTTTCAATCTCAGCCCGAGTAGTTTTGTTTTTACTTACAAGAAGTGAACTATTTAGAAAAAAAAAACGAAATACTCGCACGCACATATCTCAGTTTCTGTATGAATTAAAATATAACATGTATGCGTATTTTACGACCGGGCAACGCCGCATTCCTGCTAGTATATATATATATATATATATATATATATATATATATATATATATATATATATATATATATATATATATATATTACAATAGAAAAATGCGAGCATAAAAAGTAATATGGTTAAGCTTAAACATGGAAAAGTAAAGGAGTAGTTGTTAAAACTGGAAAAGAAAAAACAAGATATTTTAGTAAAAATATAAATTTATAACTTAAAATATTGCAGCATTAAGAATTAATTATATAATGTTATAAATTGAATATTTTAAAACATTCTCAAGCTTAAAAATATTACTTTTCATGCTCGCATTTTTCTATTGTAATCCATATTTTTCCAGGCTTCCACAAATTCACTTTCACTTATTCTTTGTTTAATTTCAATCTTATATTTTGCCCCATAAACGTAACATACACATATGTAATAACAATGTACGGCAGTCGTCTGCTTTCAATAAAATCCCCCTAGTTATCTCCTTTTGATTCTTTCAATTCTCTCTGCTTCACTTGTTACTTCTCTTTTCACGATAGCGGTGTATTAGTAGCAATAGTAGTTAGTAAAGCGACGTGGTTGCTATGGAAACCAGTGATGGAAAACATCGCTCACTTTTTTACGTTTTTTCTACGATTTTGAACACCAGTAAATTCATTTTTTTTTGTTTTACTGAATAAAAATTGAAAGTTTTTTGGTTTTTTTTTCAAAATATAGCTGAAAAGGTTATCTATAAACTATAATAGTTGTTTGAAATTTGGTCGAAAAATGAGTGAGCGGTGAAGCTTTAAAGTAGTTCTAAATGACTAAAGCTGACACTTAACCATATCATTCAAACACTGTAGTGTTTGAATGATAAATATATAACCGAATCGTAAACTTTTGTTCAGCACACCTCTTTAGACCAAAACCAACAGAGACGAGGAAATTGGTTGGAATGGCTTGTTTCTTGTTGGTTCAGATATGTATCTGGTCCTGTGTAGTTCTAGGAGATACACACGTCCAGACTTGACCACTTCACCCTTTGAGAAAATGTTAGATTATCGCTTATTACCTGAGACTCACCCACCGAGGAATACCCGCGGAGCTGCCCAGACATATTTTTTGTAAGCTGGAATGCTCTTTCTTTCGGGTGCTAACTCTTCAAATCACACTTTTCCGACGCTTGTGTTAAATCATTCCGATGTGGGAGAGAGATAAACGTTTCCATGCTAGTGTCCAAAATGGATCCTATGGCATCGGATAATTTTAGTCACGTGACAGTAGATGATAGGCGTAACATCAAATGCAGTGGACTTTTTTGGAGGGGGCGGGAGTTTAAAAAGAATATTTAAAACTATTTTAAAACACAAACAAATAAGCGAGATATGTACTAAAGTAACTCTTGTTAACTATGGTAACATTTAATAATTGTGTATTTGTCCCCCCCCCTGGTTATTTATTAGCTTCTCTGCCAAATCCCCTTTTTCCATTATAATTGCTTTCGCATCGTTATCCGTTCAAGACATCTGGCTCATGCTGGTTATAACCAAATTAATACTGATTCCGTTATTTTATACTGTCATGTGATGTTACACCAGTCATCTAATATCACTTGACTTAAATTTTCCGGTGCCAGAAATTTGGGATCCCTTTCGTACACTAGCACCATCTATCGTATATTTCTACACTTGTGCATCACTTTTTTTTTTTGTTTATTTGAATTTTTATTTATTTATTTTTTATTTTGTAACGTGGCCCTAACACTCGAATTGTCTTCGTTACAGTTCAATCCTCTCTCGGACCACACGCCGTCTGGCACCGTCAAGAAAGAACAAACAAACAAAAATAAATGAATCCGACTCGGCTTTTCTTTCTTTGCTAACACAAGTCGTTTATTACCGTTTTTCGTTCTCCCCGTCTTGACACCAGCTTTTTAGTTTTTTTATTTTCGATTTTTTTTACACAGAAATTACCACTTACCAAGACCCAGAGGCCACGCGAGGATAAGGGTTAACGCGTATACATTAGTCAATGTGATTATAGCGTAGTAAACATAAGTAGTGGAAATTTTATAAATTCGATTGCTTAGGAGGTCGCTGCCACTCCGGGGCCACATGTCCATCTCCCCCAGCTCGCGTTTTTCTTTCTGCTCAACTACACGCCGGCCATAGACAGTCATTTTTCGTCTCCGACTTTACACACCCGTTTTTCTTTTTTTTCACCCATACATTTTCTTCTCTCGACCACGTGGCGTCCATTTTTTTCCTTCTTTTTCTCTTGTAAGCTCGGACACACTTCTTAATTTGCATATGTCTTTTTTCCGGCTACTGCTGCTAATATCCTGGCAAGTCAACTATCTTACAACCCCTGCTTATATTTTCACACACGCTCATGCGCATTCTGTTACAATTTTCATTTTTGAAAAAATAAATTCTTTGGAGGGGAGATAATTCGAGAATACCCTATCCGTAAATGTCAGTTTTGTGCAACTTTTAATTAAAAGCAAAACAAATATACTAAATTAATACAGCTAACATTAAAGAAAACATTAACTATCTGAACATTTATTGAATTAAAACAAAATTAAGAAAATTCTGAAAAGAATGAAAATAGTAATTATATGAAAATGAATAACTTTTGTTTTTAAACGATCTTTTTAATGAACAGTCTTTCTAATAAGAGACCAATTCTGAAATTAATGAAAGTTGTCATTATATGAAAATTTATGACATTTTAAATTTACAGTTTTGAAAACTCATGATTGGAATGAGTGTGACTTTTTTTAAGAGAACGATTTTTTCTTAATTTTATTTTAATCAATAAAGGCTGCTAGAAAAACGGTGGGATCATTCTACCGCTTCAGTAGATATCTCACTCTTGATGCAATTCTCTGCCTGTATAAGAATCAAGTTCGTCCAAGGATGGAGTACTGTTGCCACATTTGGGCAGGAGTTGCTAGAATATTTTATCCTGCCTTGACAGAGTTCAAAATAGACTTCGTGGCCCAGTGAGAGATGCCCTTTTCTCTTCCCTGCCAACTCTTTCCTACAGAGGAGACGTTGCGTCTGATCTCCAATCTATGATCCTCCCTTGTCCTGACTTTCACGAAAAACACTCGTCTGAAAACACTATCAATATTTTACCGCACTCTTTATCTGTGCCTAGACCTAAACATAAATTCCATGAACAAAGTTTATTTCTTAGAACTGCACATCTGTGGAATTCTGTTCCGTTTTCCTGCCTTCCAGCTGGCTACAATATGGTTGTCTTCAAGTCCAATGTAAACAAGTTCTTTACAAACCATCTCCTTAAGTAATCCAATTTACCAAATTTCCACTACTAACGATTACTACGATATTTTCCCATTCATTACTGTACACTCTTTAACCCTTATCCTTGACTGACCTCCAGGCCTTGATAAGTGGTGACTTCTTTTGTAAAAAAAAGAAATGTTCAGATAATTAACATTAACATTAATCATTTAATGTAGGCACAACCAAAACTGGGAGGGCAGGTCAGTACTTTTTGACGGACCGTCTTTTTAAAAATCTACCAAAAATCAGGTAATTATCCGATCAATACGAAATTTTCAGCGATTATTAAGAGAAGAATTAACTTTATAACAGTGTTTTTATTTTTCATAAATGATATTTATATATATATATATATTTGCTTACAACCCCCCCCCCCTTGTTTTGAAGTGGGAACAAATATGCTTAAAATAATCATCTGAAACTGAACAAAACATATTGTGTTGTTGTAAGGGACAGAATTATAGATTAAAAAAAAAAAATTGTTTGCATACCTTATTTTGACGTCTGGATATATGAACTTCGATTGTGTTTAATTATCCCGCTTTTGAGTTTTGAAGTGTGAAATTCGGTGAATATGTTAAGTAAAATAATTAATTTAAGTTAAGCAAAACAAACAAATTTTTTTTTTTAATATTTATACGAAAAAGGTCATTTTAAAATGTTTGATAAATAAATTAACAATTTTTTTTAGTGAGCCGAATAATGCATGACCATTATTAAACAGGACATGCTTTGGAGAATCGATACAAAAAAAAATCGATAAACATTGTGCCCTTTGTGTTAAAAATAGCATCATTTTTTTCGATCTCGTTTGAAAACGTTTGCCGCCTTTCGACTACGGTGGACCAAACGCGCTGAAATAATTTTTTTTTATTCTGCTTTAAGTTGCCCCCACCCCCATTTTGGGGAGCCTGGCCCCCACACACGTACACATTAAAAACCAAACTCATACAAATGGTCACCCATCTGGTACTGGCCAGCCTCAGCTTAATAATACATTGAAATTTTCGTCACTGAAAAATAAGTTTTTTTGGCCTGTTTGGTCTTCCATAGTTTGCTTCTTATCAAACGCAAATGTAAACAGTGTCGATCTAGACTCTAGATCGACGCGAAATAACTGGTTACCTATATGAATAAGTGGAATTATTTGAAATCCAGGTACTTATATTATAATATTTTTGCATATTCTCTTAGAAAATCATCCTAAATCTTAGTTAGACAATAAATAAATAAATTAATTATTTCAAAAACCTTTTTTTTTTTTTTAAATATTTATGTACGTTTTTTGTGCAAGACAAAAAATGTCAGTTGTTAACTTTTTGGGAAAACTTAACATTTAAAATTTAATTAAAAATAGTAGAAAACAGTTTTACATTATTCTGTTTTCTATATGATAAAATTCAGGGTTTTATCTTTCTGGAAAAAAAAAGTTACTCAGAAATAATGGATTTTAATAAATGTAATTTCGTTTTAAAAAACAAAACAACTTGATTTTGCGGCCATTTTTGGCGGTGCCTAATTTAATGTTATTAGAATTTTCTAACATTTATTTTAATTCGATAAATATTGAGATAATTAACGTTTCATTTTGTGTTATTTGTTTAGTTTTTCACTGAAAGTTATTCGAATTGTCTCCCCCTTCAAATGAGTTCTTCAAAAATGAAAGCAATAAATTACCCCCCAATAGTAGTTCATAAGTGCTGAAAAGCATAAAAAAGCTAACATTCTTGTCATTCGACAGACTTTCCAAAGCGAACGTCAAACACCCCAAAAACATGCCGTACCCTACGTATTCAAAACGCCTTAACCTAATTTAAAAAAAATAAATAAATAAAAAATAAAACGAAAAAAAAAAGCGGTGAAAAACATTATTATTCTTGCAACAGTCTCGTTTACTACGAGTCGGATACTCGAACCGTGACGTCGATTCTAAACGAGGGGAGAGGGGGGGGGGGCACGAGGCATTCTTTCAGCCAAGACACCTGACAGTATCCCTCTTCTTTATCACCCTTAACACTCGATACCACCACCACCACCACCAGCATGGCTCATTAAAAGAAGATAATAAATAAATTAAAAAAAGAAAAGTCGGTCGATCCTCTACTAAAAGAAACCCCGTTCTTTTTTCTTCTCGTCTGGTAAGTTGTGTTGCTTTAGGGTTTTGGCCAGTCGAGACTAAATGTTGACCTTTGGCTTCGAGGAGAAAGTGGTAGGGGCTGGGATCTGTAATAACGACCTGGAAAGACGCGCGTGCACACACACACACACACACACACACACACACACACACACACACACACACACACACACGGTGAGTGGGGAGGGGGGGAATAGCCAAAAATAACATCGAATTCGGACAAAAAATATAAATAAATGGAGTAACTAAATTGCCGAGAAATGGAAAAAATAACATTTCGAAACGTTTCTTTGCTCAATAAAAATAAACTTTAGGAGGAAATATCACTACTACTACTACTACTACTACTACTACTACTACTATCTACGGTGTGATCACGTTGACTTATCGGTTGTTGCCAGATCACCGAAGTTAAGCAACATTGAGCCTAGTCATTACCAGATGGGTGACCATTTCGGACTACCAAGGCGGTATGTGTATCAGAATTTGAGGGAAATTTTTGATACCCCTAACACAAAACTGCGAATAAAATATAAAAAACTCGTAATTTCTCTTTTAGTGGGTTGATATTTTCTTTATGGAATATATTTCCAAAATAAACTATTAAATTCGTTTAAAATATAATAGAAATATTATTTTTTATTTAAAAAAAAAAAAAAAAAAAATGTTTACAAAGTGCCGGCGCGCCTTCGTGCAGCCATTTTTTATGTAATGAAATAAATTGAATTTTACGAGATAATTTTTTTTTCAATTTTTAAACTTTTTCTATTGGTTAAATTTTTACGATATTTTCAGGGTCAATGTGAAATTTTATGCTTTTTCCAATAAACCGAATATAATATTTTAGACAAACTTTTTTTTTAATTCATCCCCCATGTGAAATGTCTATTAAAATTTTATTAATTATGTACCAAAGTTTTATATATCTCACATTAAAGATAAAAGATCAATAATAATATCTTGTAATTTAAAATAAAAAAAGAAGTGTTTTCGGAAATTTACCTGTAAAGTCCAAAGTGTAAAACCTACTTTTTTTAAATCACGTTGATTTTTTTTTAAATGGAAGCCTATGTTCTGCTTATATTGTCCAGTAAGTAATGGACGATGACAACAACTTTTTCTATTTCATTCAATGTTTTCTTTTTTTAGATATTTTAAAAAATAATTCACTCGACAAAAAAGAATGAAAATACAATAGATAAAAAATTTATGTATTTCTTTGAGAAATAAAAAAAAAATCCTCGAGTGTCTTTTTTTAAGGCCAAATCTTATAAGTAAAATTTTACTATTTTTAAACTGTGGGAACACATATTTCTTCACGGACAAGGCTAGACGACTAGCGCGAACGTTTTTACTTCCTTCTGTCCATCCGTTGTTTAAAACAATAAAAAAACTACTTCCGGTTTTCGATAAAAACGTAAACTTCTTGCTTCATGACTCCTTTTTCAAATAGTCGTTTAAAAAATTATTTTATTTAAAAAATAAATGGATTTTAAAATATAAGTATGGATAAATTCTTTACAATGAAGAATGGAACTACACATTGATTAGTAATTTTTATAGGTAAGTGACTTTTGGAATTTATATCGATTGTTTATAATCAACGTAAGTTAAATTTCGTTTATTTTCTTGAAACTTTTTTGAAAGAAAACTGATTTAACAAAATAAATAATTTGCTATAAAACCTGTTTTTTTTTTATTTGGTCTTTGCTCCTTTAATTGAAAAAAAAATAGGGTTTGAATTACATTTTTCACGTAGTTATAAGATTGGAAAATAGGAGGTCGAATTATTCAGGGTTTTTTTTCACGCATTCGTAAGGTCGGTTTCTGACACACCTACCAAGGCGCTGTATGTAATGAATGTATGGAAAGTCAGGCTTCCTGCTTTTCAATGATGAATACTACTACTACTACTACTACTACTACTACTACTACTACTAATAATAATAATAATAATAATAATAATAATAATAATAATAATAATAAGCACTGGGAACAGTCCCAACGAACTGTGAGAATAGACTAGGAGAAATTGGAATAAAGGGGGAGGCTGAATCTATATAACAGACGCTAATGCTGAAAACAGCTGAAATTTGAAGGAGAACGCCACGAGAAATGAACCCAAATAAGCTACAATCGCTAACCGGCCATATGGAGACAACAACAGGAGCACCCCCCACAAAAAAAAAGAAACAAATAAATTTTTAAAGAATAGATGGATACCACATTGTACTAAATAAACTGAAACCGCAAAATTGCTATTCAACTACGTCGGCATTAACCGGCGGTACACCAAATAGTCGTAAAGAGTCAAGCAGGATAGAAAGACTAAGGAGAGAAAACTCCTAATCACACCTCCACTGGATGAGTGCAACGAAGACCGGGACCTTGGAGAGACTCGTTCCCACCTAAATTCCAGTGAGGATGAATGATTGTGTCAGCGAAAAGTCATTGGCAAATGGCTGTTGCGATAACGCAAAAACGTTTTCAAAGTTTATCGAAAGAGATAGAGAGTGCTGAAAATCTGGAAGACAAAAGGAAACACTACTGGTTGTTGTCAGTGAGTAGTCTCTAATGATGTTTTGTGTGATAACTCCTATCAGTACTCCTAACAGTACTATTACTGATACTACTACTAATGCACGCAGCATCATAAAATAGTGCTTGGAACCACCTTTGTCTGTGACCACAGAACGAGAAAAGGATTAGTTTAGATAGAAAACTGTGTGAAAGACACAAAATACATCTAGAAGAATACATAACTCAGAAAAACTGATCACCACAGAAAGAGACACTACAAATGAACAGTACAGGAAGAAACAAAATCAGAAATAGAAAAATACAAAAAAGAACAACAAAAAACAAGAAACAGAACAAGAAAGGAAAAATTAGAAGAGAAAAGCCTACATGAACGATTCATAAAAAATTACAAGAAAACAGACGTATAAAAACACCTGGGCACGGCTAAGAAAATAACACCCGAATAGAGAAACAGATTCGGTATTGACAGTAGCACAAAACAACGCGACTTAAATAATCTTTATTAAAGCTAAAATAAACAAAACAAGGGAAATTTGCAAATGTAGACTCTGTGTATAATGAGACGAAACGGTAAATCACATGAGTGAATTCAGAAAACTGCTCCAAAAATAATGCAAGAACGGACACAACTGCGTAGGAAAAACAAAACACTGGAGAATTGTGCAAACAACTGCATCTTTAAAATGCAGACAAATGGTACAGGCACAACCTGGAAACAGTACTGGAAAACAAAATTCATAAAATAGCCTGCGTTTTGGAAGTATAAACAGAAAAAACGTATCCAAGCAATACGTCATAATACGGGAGGAAATTTGCAAAATTGTAGATTTTTCGGTTGCAGGAGACCATAGCGTAGAGATTTAAAAAAAAATGTAAAAATAAAGCAAATACGCAGAGCTTGCCAGAGAATTAAAAGGCACATGGAACACGAAGAAAGTCAATATAATACCAATAATCGTAGGAGCACTAGGAACCGTCTCGAAAATACTGGAAACAAGGTCAGTATTGGAAACAAGGGAAATTCGAATCAAAACGAAGTATAAGACTATACAACGATCGACAATGATGGAAAGACTTTAGGAAAATCTTTAAATGCGGAAACCAACATATAGAAACGATAAACGTAAACTATTCATATAGAAAATGCAACAGCAGTCAAATGAGATGGGAGCAACGGCATCTGAACCCAAGAGAAATCGAACTGCAAATAGTCTTATAACATTTGCCATAAAACAATGCATCAGTCTTGGTTTATAAGACACAAAATATTCATGAAAACTCAAGGAGGATTGATAGAGGAGGGGGAGTACTAACCCTATTTCGATTGGAAGAGTGCGGAAAGTACTAGGGCATTGGGGAGGCTTATTGTCATCCAAATCTCAGATAAGACAAATTGGTATTCCCTCAGATTTGGATGCAAAAAAAAAAAAAAAAAAACTTCTTCGATGTCCCAGTGTTTCTGCATTCTTTAGGTAAAAGTCTAGTGAGTGTCCACCCTCCCTCCTCGGATCTTCTATCTTTTTCGCCCCTGTATATATCTTCTTTTATCCCATTTCGACTATTGCCTTTTTTTTCTTTTATTCCTCCTTCCTCTTGAATGTCCCTTCTTTTATTCGATCTTCTATTTCCCTTTCTCTTACTCCTCTTCTTCTTCTTCTTCTTCTTCCTTCTTATTCTTCATCGCTTTCACCATTTTAAGTGAGATTATTTAAAAAAAAAATTAAACGTCCATAAACGAAATGACATCAACGAATCTCTTTGGAGCTTTATTCGTTCTTCTGAGTACATACGCACACACATAAAGCTACGCTAATAACTTTTTACCCATGAAAGGAAAACAAAATCCCAACTGCAATCTCTGATTGCTCAGACAAGAGACCGACCATTTCTCCAGGTTCGTCGCGTCCGTTTGTCGGTCGAGCCACACAGCCTTCCTTGAATTCTACATTGTAAAATTCCACTCTATCTATTTTTTTTTTAATGACCTGGAAAATTACCTTGATAATCTTTTCCTTCTGGTTGTTGTTTTCTTCTCAATAACAGTCGTCAAAAACGTTATTAGTAGAGCTATGACAAAAGAATATTCTTATCATTGTTGTCACTCTCGGTATATATCCAACACAGTTAGACACAGTTAATCAATCGAGAAACACATCACTCTATCTAAAAACACATGAGATATTAACTGATATATACTCGAGAGACTAAATAATGAAAGAGAATATTCTCGTTATAGCATTAGTTATTAGTGGAGAAATGAAAACAATTTAACTTGGGTTTTAAAAATCTTTTTGACATTATTTTTCATAGTATGCATATATACAAATAAAGCCGCCAACGTCTTCCTATGAAGAGGGGGCAGAACTATCTGATCGCATTGCTCTCCATTCCTCTCACCTCTCTCTCTCTCTCTCTCTTTCTCTCTCTCACTATATATATATATATATATATATATATATATATATATATATATATATATATATATATATATATATATATAATATATATTCAAGTAATATCTATCAGGATTTTTCATCTGAATTCTATCAGTATCTTATCTCGCTTATATATATATATATATATATATATATATATATATATATATATATATATATATATATATATATATATATAAGCGAGATAAGATATTGATAGAATTCAGATGAAAAATCCTGATAGATATTACTTGAAGTAATACTTTCAAGGAGATCCTAGCCAAAAAGGAAAAGCTCAATATTTAAGAATAGAGCAATATATAAGTTTATGAGCCATTGTTGAAAATCTATGGATTAAGTAAAATTAAAATAACCCTTTCTATATATTCCTTTTGTCAAGAAATAAATTCTTAAATCAAATATATGCCTCTATATGTTGTTTTTTCAGAATTTAAAATTTAACCACGAAACTTTATACATATATATATATATATATATATATATATATATATATATATATATATATATATAAGTGAAAGTGTCTGTATGTGTGTGTGCGTGTGTGTGTGTGTCTATGTACATTTCCCTACGAATAACTCTGTCAATTTTTAGTCTACAGACTCGAAATTTGATATACAGGGTACTGAGATTTGAGAAAATCGATGTGATCGGGTTCCGGGCGGACATTTTGCTGTTAAGGGGTCAAAGTTCAACGATTTAACCTTTGAGAACTCTACCAAACTCCTCTGACAATTTGGGGTCTGAACACTTGACATTTTAGATATTGGTTCATTGGACATGGATCTAACTTAACAACGTGATTTGAGCCCAAAACAATAAATTTAAGGGGTCATAATAGGGGACAAAGTTAAAAAAAATTGACCGCTTTTTTTTTGCTCAACATACACTTCCAATACCCGGGCAACGCCGGGCACCATGCTAGTATATATCTATAAAAGTAAACGTGTATGTCTGTCTGTGTGTGTATCTGTGTGTCTGTATGTGTACATTTTCATACGAAATAACTCTGTCAATTTTTAGTCTACAGACTCGAAATTTGAAATAGCGGGTACTGACATTTGGGAAAATCGATGTGATCGGTTTTCGGCCAGAAATTTGGCAATTAAGGGGTCAAAGTTCGACGATCTGACCTTTGAGAACTCTACCAAACTCCTCTGACAATTTGGAGTCTAAACACTTGACATTTTAGATATAGGTTCCTTGGACATTGATCTAACTTAATAACTTCATTTGAGCCCAAAACAATAAATTTTCAGGGGTCATAATATGGGTCAAAGTTTAAATAAATTGACCGCTTTTTTTTCTTTGCTCAACATAACCTCCAAATACCCGGGCAACGCCAGGCACCCATGCTAGTATATATATATATATATATATATATATATATATATATATATATATATATATATATATAGTCAGTTTAAAGAGAAAGTTCTTTCCTGCTCGTTCGTTAGTTCAAATTGCCGGTACACGGTGCTCTTATTTCAATTCTAATTGGAAAATAATACTCAATGTTCAGCTTCACGTTGAAATTCCGTTGTATATTATCCTTACCGGGGATATAGAAGTAAAAACACTTATTGTTATTATTGTTTTTTTAAACACTTGCTACAGATGCCAATATGTAAAGTGAATGACAAGAATCATAATAATAATAATAATAATAATAATAATAATAATAATAATAATAATAATAATAATAATAATAATAATAATAACAAGAAGAAGAAGAAGAAGAAGAAGAAGAAGAAGAAGAAGAAGAAGAAGAAGACGACGACGACGACACAACGTCAAAATGTTTGTATTTTGCTGCCAGTGATGTTGAACTTCTGGTATCGAATGACGTGGCATTATTGGTCAGTTTGTGTCTTTTGATATTTCGTGGTGTTTGACGTGTGTGTAACTCCCCCGCCACTCGTGTTTTTCTTTCTCTTTAATGAGACAAACGGCGTTCTTTATCCGAGATTTGTATTTGTAGATAATTAGAAAAGAATTCCCTTATTTCGTTCAAATTACAAGCCTCGTTAACTGACAGGTTTTCACACACACACACACACACACACACACACACACACACACACACACACACACACACACACACACACTCATACACATACACATTTATACACGCACGTGCACACACATATTTATCTATCTATTATTATTAACATCACCTGACTAAACGAAACACAAATTCCATAAACAAAGTGTATTTTTCTTGAACTGTACGCCGTTGAACTCTATACCGCGAGGCTGCTTTCCAGTTATCTACAATATGGTTCTTTTTCGATCCACCACCAATCCACCCAAGAATTTCTACAAATATTTTTGTTTTTCTTAGAATACGACATCCTACTACCACTATATAAACATTAAAAAATACATAGTCTAATGGAGAATGATCTTACTTTACAGTTTAATAAAAACGTAGTTATGAAACGTCATTTTTGTAGTTTAATGATCACGTTAACAGAATGTGTTATGTTTTCGGACAGGGAAGTTTATATACTTCTCGTTTATAGCAAGTAGAAAAAATAATTTGTAAGAAATGTATAATGATTAAGCTCACAAACAACATTTGACATGGACATTTAGAATCAGTTACTGAAAATAAATATATGCATGATAAAGTAAATTAGGTCTGATTCTTAATTTTTAATTCAGTTTTTGGGTACTTTTATAGTTTAATCCAGACATTAAAAAATGAAAATATTGAAAAAAAAAAAAAACTATATTGTAGTACTCGTTTTGGAATTAATTGCAAAACTCATTGAAAAAAAAAAATCACTTAATTTGATCAAGCATTTTTTGCTTGTTTGTTTGTTTGTTTATTTTTACCGAGGAAAATCAAATTTTAATGAGATCGATCGGGAGGCGGCCATCTTTTTTTCGATTAGGAGAAGGGAGTGTCAGGGGGAGATAATTCCAATCACCGCTTAAAGTTTGTCAACATTTGACGAGATTATTTTGAAGCATGAACAGAAAAAAAAATTACTTAGATAAATATTTTAGTTTTTTTCACTTATTTTACAGAGTTTCTGTGTCCTTTTTTTTTTAATCCGTTTTTTGATTTTGTCAATCATTTTTTAGTTTTAAGGCAACCCCTCATTTTACCCGTAAACAACCAAATGGCGACGATAGATCGACCTCATTAAAATTTGATTTTCTTCTGTAAAAAAAAAAACTACTTGATTAAATTAAGGGATATTTTCAGAGAACTTCATTCCATAACGGGTTCGCATAATATAACTTTTTTCAATATTTTCATTTTTTAATGTTTGATTAAACTGTACAAGTACCAGTTTTTGTTTAATAATAAACAAATAAAAGTTCAAAATATATGCTAAATGTTATTTCCGTATTTTTTTTTATAATAATTCGACTAGATCATAAGAAATCGTTAGGTGAATGTTCCAACATAGACCACTATAAATCATATAAGCTTTTATTCGCAAAACTAGCATGGCCCGTGTCGCGGCGTTGCCCGCTAAAAACAAAGTACAAAGCTAGGACTATTCGGTAATTGTATATTCCCCTCAATATTTTAAAATCGATAATTTAAATAATTATTTATTCTCTTTGGTACAGACAACTCAACTCTTTTTTTTTTTTTTTTGGTTTCTAAATTATTTTGTGGGATGGGTATAGATTCTATAAAGTCTAGTTTATAAACATCACCTCTCTGTTATTAAAGAAGTGTTTACTCATTTGGTAAAAGTGCGAAATAGTTAACAGTCGAGAAATTGTAGACTAAAACAAAGAAAAATTACTTAACCAAACGCGTAAAAAGGGTTCGGGAGAACGGATTAAATATAATAAATATGGAAATAAGATGAAATTAAGAAACTTCTGAATTTATGCTAAACGCCTATATGTACTTAAAGTAATTGCTTAGTGGGAGTGTTTAAGATTGAAAGCGGTCGGTGATTTTCCTATATCTGCGGTTATTGAGAAAAATCTATATTATTTTATTCTATAGATGTTATGAAAATAAGAAGCGAAAACAATGTTTCTATGTTAGATGCTGAGTCGAAATGGTATAGCAACATTGTAAATCAAAGTCTTCATACAATTAATCCATAATAAGAAATTATTGATGTAAGCATATACATACCCAGACCAAAGAGTTCTTGTTTTGGGAGTAACCCAGTTCTTTCTAACACACGCCCGAGCGTGTGTACTAGCGAGACCCGTGTACCGGCGTTGCCCGATGAAAGAATGATACAAAGCAAATTCGATACAGGACTCTCTCCTGAAAACAAATTAAACTACAGTTATCAACCCTAGAAAATAGCAGGCACTGGCAGCCGTCGCTACAACGAAATCATCTGGATTCTACTGTCAGGTATTGTCTAATAGTTGTAACTAGCGGAAACCACTGGCTCCCAATGTCAGCATTTGGAAGTTACTGACGATTAGTATTGGTTTGTGGCGATTACTTGTGGCTACTAGCGAGTACTGATGGGCACTGGCTACATTTGCAAGTAGCAGTCACTGGCGGCAATGATCAGTGTCAGCCTCCATTTTACTGTTTCGAATTGAAATCGTCTGTCGTCAATTCTCGGGCATTGTTGGGCACTGGAATCCACTGGCTGTCACTGGATGCATGTGGCGAGTACTGATGGTCACTGATGGCAAATACTGTTTTGAGGCGATTACTTGCATTTACTTGCGTTTACTTGTGGATACTGGCTATAATTCCAAATGTCATTGCCAGTTCCTGTGTCGGCCTCCATTGAACTGTTCCAAAATGAAAATACATGTCTTTAATGGCGAGCACTGGTAGTCATTGTCGTTTTTAGACGATTACCTGCATTTGGTCATTGTCGGTCACTATCGCTCCTGACCAGTGTCGAGCTCCATTGGACTGACCTAAAATGAAATAGATTGTCTTCAATATTCATGCACTCAATATATGGTACACTACACCCAGCAGCGGGCACTGTTAGTCATTGGTGGTTACGGTGATTGGTTACTGTCACTTTTTGACATGGGAATGCACTGGCAAGAACTGACAGGCACATCTCCTGTCTTCAATTGTCGGGCACTGTTATTGAGTGGCAGGCATGATCATCCATGGTGGTTATTGCTTTTTTGAGTTGTCTACTGTTATTTTCTGGCACTGGCAGGTACTGGAGACACTACTGTTTGGAGTCGAGTACTAGTGTTGTTAGGCAATAACTGCTGTTTTAATGTGATAATTTACGGGTATTGGAGTCACTGGTAGGCAGTGACCTAAACAGTCGTCGTTTACTGAGTGTAGCCATCGGTCTAAGTTGGTCTTGACCAATGCCGTGCTTTGGTCCAAGCCTGAACAAAGCAAGGAACTCCCTATTCTCCGTTCTTCGCAATTCTTTTTTTGTTGCGCCAGTGTAGATATGCTTTTGTGCTTATGCAGATTAAGGACTGTGCTATTATTTAGCTATAGTGTTTAATTTAAATGTAACGTTATATGGTAGTATTTGTGTATAAAAATGTAAGTTAAAGTCCATAACAGTTACAGCTCTTCAACACGGCCAGTATTCAGCATAAGTATTCATTTGTAAAGTTATAAGCGACGGAAACGACGATGACGAATTCATTGCGACAGTATTGTTACTATGACCATTGCTTTAATTAGTAATACTACTATCGTTATTGTACTTTATTTTCCTGTCAATGTATTCCTTTGTATTTTTCGATGCGTTTACTCTAACTCCATTCAAATTTCTCTGCATTTACTAGAATATACCCCACATGAACCAAACCTGACAAATTATCCCGTTACCATATAACACCATCTTAACACTAGCCAGCATCCCTTTTTGCCAACAAATTTTATTTTTTTATTTCAATTTACCTTGGTTTTTATGTTTAACTTCTATTTGTTTTAGTCTTTCACATACTTTTTATTTTCTTTTTATCTTTTTTTCTTTATTTTAATTGTGTAGATCGGCATATGAAACTTTCATTGGACCCGAATTAATTAATTAATTAGTTAGTCAATGAAATTCGATAACATATAGTAACTGCCGCATAAAGCGTACTTTATCACCTATCGTCCAATACTACTAAGGCAACTCTCTAAAATATTTAATGTACCATAATTATACAATAATCCTCAAGACAACTCTCTTTCCCCTAACTCCGAATTTTTAACAATACGTGGATCTTTTTGGGATATGCAAATTGAAATCAGGAATACTTACGTCATCAATCAAGAACTAATGTACTTTCACTCCAGGCATGAGAAACTTAGAATCAAAAACTACATCCTGAAATTAATTGCTTTCAAAACATTTGCTCCCGAAAAAGTGAAGTAATGTCTATTTGTTATATTCTCGTGCCAGCTTTAATATCCTCCACAACTGAAAAATTTCCACCAGCAACCGCAACATGTTTCCCTGAATCAATATTTAAACTGGCCGGATACTGTATTGCTTACAGAGGAACTTCTATGTATTTGCCTTTTAAAAATATTTCGATGCTTCTTTGCACTAAAACCTAAAAACATATCCACTCCTCTGCCTTCAAGAACTTTCTCCTACTGTATATTTTTTTCTTGTCATACTTTCATCTTATTTCTTTTCTTGTTTCACTTGGCTCTTTATATCTTTATATGTTTGTACTTATTTTTTATATCCATTTTATTCTCCTATATTTAATAACTTTGTATTTCTTATACCTTTATTATTTATAATTACTCCATAATTCTTATATTTTTATATTATCCCACACTTTGTATTTTTATCCGCTTATTCTATCATTTATTTTGCTTCCTTCTCATTCACTTAAAGATCTTTCTGTATTATATCGCTCATAATATATCTTCTCACGTTTATTATCTTATTATTATTCCTAATAAGTTATATTCCTTTTAATTACTGTTATAATTTCAGATACCTGTTCTAAATTATACAGACATAGATATATTTCATGTAAACCCCTTCAGTAGCTATAACCCATTATTACATATGATCAAATAAGCATCTTCTTTAAATTAACTTATCCTATATTCACCCCGAAAATTTAATCACACATATTGTTCACATATATTAAACCCATCTGATATACTATACACCTACCGTCATGATATAATAAAAGCTATACTTCTCCTATATAACATGGATCAATTTAGCTCCTCCAAACAGCGTCAATGTTTTATTTCGCTCCTAATGTATCCATCGCTAGATGTCGCATCCCAATTATGTTACCAAGCATCTTCTCTCCTCTTCTGGTGAGAAGCATTAGGCTTCGAAATACCATGGTATAAAGAGTACTAACTTACCCTACACCCCTAACTGATGTATACCCTTATTTAATAAATGAATAAATCTCTATATATTAGTATATAGTTTTATATCGTCATTTCCTTTATTGATTTCTACATAAGCTCCAATACATTTTGTTGACTTTTGCATTATCCCGAGAAGTCTTTTCTTAAAGAATTGATCATATTCTCTTTCTTTTAGCACCCCATATATATATATATATATATATATATATATATATATATATACATATATATATATATATATATATATATATATATAAAGAAGAGCAAGATATATTTTTATTAATATAAACAAATTTACATAGTCGCAACACTGGATATGCTACTGTTTTGAACAAATGGTCGGTTAAAACCATAAGTGCTCGTCAAGCGACTTAATAAATTGTTGTTTTTCTACAGGAGAAACCAAATAGTATTACTTATATATATATATATATATATATATATATATATATATATATATATATATATATATATATATGTAAAAGAGATTTAGAAGGCTGTCACAATGTGAGGAATGAATTATAGTCGCTGTTGGTAAGAGGAGACGAGAACAAGTGGCGATTTACAAATCAATAAGTGCATATATATATGTTTTATTATTATTATTATTATTATTATTATTTTTTTTTTTTTAATATATATATTTATTCAGTTGTATGGTAAAATGTCTTACTTGTTTTCATGCGACGTGTTCCATAATAATTTCGGAAAAATTTTTCCTTTTCAAATGGTGTGCGTAACAGGTCGATTCAACTTCCGGCCCTTCATCCAGCATGCTTTGAATCGACCTGTTACACACACCATTTGAAAAGGGAAAAATTTTTCCGAAATTATTATTGAACACGTCGCATGAAAACAAGTAAGACATTTTACCATACAACTGAATAAATATATATATATTAAAAAAAAAATTATAATAATAATAATAATAATAAAACATATATATATATATATATATATGTATGTACTTATTGATTTGTAAATCGCCACTTGTTCTCGTCTCCTCTTACCAACAGCGACTATAATTCATTCCTCGCATTGTGACAGCCTTCTAAATCTCTTTTACATATATATATATATATATATATATATATATATATATATATATATATATATATATATATATATAAGTAATAATATTTGGTTTCTCCTGTAGAAAAACAACAATTTATTAAGTCGCTTGACGAGCACTTATGGTTTTAACCGACCATTTGTTCAAAACAGTAGCATGTCCAGTGTTGCGACTACGCAAATTTGTTTATATTAATAAAAATATATCTTGCTCTTCTTTTATTGAGCACTCTTAATAACTTCATTAAATTTATTAGTTATTAATTTGGAACATTAGAGCAAATAGTTAATAAAACATGTTAAAAACGCCTTGAAAAAGAGTTAAAAACCTATTTAATTTGAAAAGGAAACAATACATAAGGGGATAGTCCTTAATCCGCGTAGTTTCGAAGAAGTACTTTCCTTCTCATCAGAGGGTAGGAATTAGCAAAATGCGGGATCGGATTTTGCTTGCAAAAGTATTTGATGAAACTGCAAGTAAGTAAAAAATCTTACTTGATAGCAAAAAGTGAAGCAAAGAGAATAGGGTGAAGAAAAATGGCATTTTACGTGAATGGAAAGGTAAAGTATCCAATGACGATAAAATCCAAAAATGTAAATCCAAGAAAGATAGTTAAATTGTAATTTTTATTTTATATATATATATATATATATATATATATATATATATATATATATATATATATATATATATATATATCTTGGCCTTCGGGACAAGATCAAAGTGTAGTATCTGTTCTTCAGATGCTGCACTTCATTTTCTTGTTCTCTTTCGGTGGAGGAGAAATCCTTCACGACTGAGACAATTTTTATTTTTGTACCTTTTCTCCACGTTAAAAAACGACCCTGGTGTCTAACTCTGTCCCGTGGGGAGGCATAGTAAATAGGTATATATATATATATATAAGTAAAATCGATTTTGTTCCACGTGTCCGAATCTCTCGTATAACAAGTTTCAAGTTTGTAGACTACAATTTGACAGAATAGTTTGCTAGAGACCGTTCCGCGCACAGACGGATAAGGCCACTTTCATACATATATTTAGTAAGGAATAAATCTAAAGAAACA
The DNA here is from genome assembly GCF_053919585.1 of Euprymna scolopes. Taxonomy (NCBI): domain Eukaryota; kingdom Metazoa; phylum Mollusca; class Cephalopoda; order Sepiida; family Sepiolidae; genus Euprymna; species Euprymna scolopes. The sequence continues at coordinate 103,376,764 of NC_136491.1, forward strand.
CATAGAAAAACAATGAAAAGTCCAGAAACCTAAACAGCAGCCATACACATAAACAAACTCTGCACAATTGAACTTACGTTCGGACAATCCAAACAATGTAGCCAAAAGCAAAAATGTCGAAACTATTGTTCCGACATTCGTCACAAAAGCATTTCGCATTCTATACTTTCTCTAAGAAAAACGGCAATCGTCACTGTGTCCTGCATGCCAGACTGCACACACAAAGAAACATTCTCACCAAATGCATTTATCTACGTTTTACAATAGGAACATTCTACAATTTAAACAAACATGAAAGAATTTTCTATTTCAAAAGAACTAAAGCAGACGCTCTAATATCCTTTCTTTAAAAAGTGGGACATTACCTGTTACCCATTTGTAGAAAAGTTAGACATAAGGCCATTTTAAAGTATGAAGGAGGAACATCCAGCACCTCGGAGGGGGCATTATGGATGCATTCTTTGGTAAAAGCAGCCAGAAATAAATCACTACTTAATATGAAGGAATGCCTGGGGGAAAAACAACCTTCTTAGACCCCACTAAAGCCGACCACATTAATCGAACAGAATCAGGGATTCTAGCAAACTAGACCTTAGAATCAGAATGTGCTAAGATTTATCCATGCTAGCATTAAAATGAATAAAAATATAAAACTCATGGGCACATATGAAAAATATGTTCAAATCACAAATTTTTTTTTTTTTTTAATCAAACTTTATAGATTTATATAAATACTAGTAGGGAGACCCGACGTTGCCCAGGTTTGAATGACGATTAACGAATCGCCCGGGAGGAATCTTCATTTGCCGCCATGCAGTAACTTTGTCCAAAATATATGTTATTCTACATCACTGTTTCTTTCATAAAATTATTTTATATAAACTACTTTCCAGATAACGAAAAAAACAAAAAAACATTAAGAAATTTACGTGCGTGGTTTGTACCTTGGGGCCACGTCATGACCCCCCCCCCCAAAAAAAAGAAACACGTTAATTTTCAAGTTTTATGAAATTCTTTGCAGTTAATGAAAAAAAAATAAGACATTTACGTGCGGAGTTTGAACCTACAGACCACATGTCATGCAAAAAAAAAAAAAAAAAAAAAAAACACGCTATCAACTTACCCACTGTAGAATTTTCACGGCCTGTATTCTATCATTGTTGCTAAGCAACGACATGGAAAAAATGGCTTTACTGATGATAGATAAATTAAAATAACGGTTTCGATTAGCGATTATCGGTAATTATCGGAGGTGCTCTGAGAACAAACTTAACTAAGATCACCCAGACTTATACACTAAAGAACAGTAAATTTAAGAGAAAATCTGTTCAGCCATTTCGGAGTCTATAAGGAACTAACTCACAGACACAAATGTTGCATTTATATAATCGTAGAGAAGAAATAAGTTCATGTAATTAGCAAAAAAAAAAAAAATACTGTAGTCATCTTGGTATTATTTCGATTATCTGGACCATTTTTTTCACCTTGAACGTTATTTTCTCAATATTTCGGCCGATGTAACCTTGGCCCATCTTTAGATTTATCTTGCCAAACTCGGAAATTTTTCCATTAATCTCGAGAATCAACATTTCGACGCAATGCCCTATTAACTCAAGAGACCATTTTTCTTAAAATATATTTCAATTTCTTTAAGAAAAAAAATGCAATTCATAAGAAAATATGAAGAGTGGGAGAACAAAAGACGATAAACAAAGAAACTAAAAATAGAAAAAGCAAACAATTAGAGGCAGGTGAGTAAGATTCTCCTATTAAATAGATAACCTTTAATCATTTTTTGAAAGTTATTTTTATTTATTTATTTTTTTTTTCAATTTTTAGAAATACTAAAAATTGTTTTACGGTATCATTAGAATATAAATTAAAAGGAGGTCGGTGTCTAAAGGAGAGTGGAACAAGTGAGGGGGGAAAACGAAATAAGGTGAAAGTGAAATGTCTCCTTCTAAATAAATACCATTTGGGGAGGTCAGGCCCAGAGAAAGATCTGTAGTGGGAAGTCTTGGGGGAACATCTACTGAAGATGCACAGGAATCAAGTCGTTTCAAAAACAATTCACCGGAGCTACTTGAATATTAGTGCTATGATAATCCCATGTCAAACTGTATTTTTTTTTAGCATATCAACCTTATTTTTGGGGGGTGATGGGGGTCGATAAAAATGAACTATAACATATTTCGGCATTGATTATCTTCTCGCAAGGTCGAAAGGTGGGACAGTAAAGCCAGCGCACTAAGGGAGGAGCACTGGAGCCTTTTAAATTTGTCTAGCCAACCTGGTCGGCATTCCCCAGTAGGAGTTATTCGGGTGGTAAGTAATGATCTTACTCCACCGGGAATACAGGAGGCAGTAGCTGGGAGAGGGTACCTTCTAGGATTACCGAGAACGAATGCCCCAGCCCGACAGATGCAAAGTCATTCCCTATTCAAAAGTCGAGGACGCATCCTCGATTTGTATGAATATAATCTGCCTCGACTGCTTTAGACAAGTATGCATAGTATACAATTGTCACATAAAACTCTCACAAAAAAGTGAACGTAAGATAACTTCAGAAACAAATGACGTGTCTCCTCGCGCTATAATTTTGATTCCCGTACATCTACATCCGGTGCGCGAAAACGCAACTGGTCACGTGATCATTGCTGTTGAGCTTAATCGAAAGAAATGTTCATGTGTCTTTGTTAAAAAGCGGAATTATAATGACTGTTGCCTCTCTTCGTTTATTTTACCCCAGTAAAAGTTCTGAAAAATCAAGGGGCCTCTTGATCTCTATCACTTGATCTCTATATAACTTACACAGACATTCGAATTGAAAGTTACATGGAACAAAACGTTATGAAAATACCACTCAAAATGTGAAAAGTAGTCCGTTTAATCGAAATAATACTTATCGTAATTAGCAATCCTTTTCTAAAGAAATTCAGAAATTAAGTGTTGTTTATTCAGAGAAAAAGCTACCAGAGCGATGCAGCAGGAAAAATGTCATACAACTATTTAATCTACGATTGAAGTAAATACCGCGCACGCACTCACAAACGCACACATTCATACACGCATATGAATTAAGCAAATTTCCGTTCACATCCTAAACACTGAGTTTTCGGGCCAAAATCAAAGTGTAGAATCTATTTAGATGCTACACTTGAATTTCTTTGTTTTCTCTCAGTGGAGGAGAAATCCTTCGCGACTGAGACAATTTTTATTTTTTTCTCCTTTTCTACACGTTAAAAAAAGACTCTGGTGTCTAACTCTGTCCCGTGTGGGAAGCACTGTAAATAGGAAAACGGAGTTAGTAAAGAAGTTGAGAAAATAATTTTCCTTTCGTCAATTGACCCTTTAAATATGTTATAGTATACTTTTCTTTTGATCTCTTGGTTTTACCGGATTGCAGGACAATAATTCATCAAGCCTGGCTGAGTATCCAGCTTCGTTTTGTTATTTAAGCTAACATCAGATTTAGCCATATTTATCCATCAATTTGGCACAAAAGCACCGATTCTAAATCAATGAGCTATGAGATTTGCTCGTTCACCATTCCTTGAGGGTTACCCATAGTGAGATCTTATTTGCGCCGCTAATACTATGTGATTTTGAATATTTAGTCAGAGTTTACTTTTAAGAAAAAGTATTCTCATGTCATGTGGAACTGACAAACTCTTGTATAGAAAGACCTTAGATACTCGAGAATGTGTGTGTATGTGTGTGTGCGTGCTTGCGTGTTTTCGCCTGTTAAAGACGAGCAAATCTTATACCTCGTTGACTTAAAATGGGTGTTTTTCGCCTAATTAATGGTGAAATTAATGATTAACTTAATGGTTAAATCTTCACTCATGTTTGCATTTAATACTTACTCTCTTATTCCCTCAATGAGAATTTAAAAAAAAAATTACATGGAAGTCACCACTTATCAAGGCCCAGAAGCCACTCGGGGATAAGGGTTATTTTGTGCAGAGGAATCAATGGGATAGTGTTGCAGTATTCATTAGTATCGGAGATTTGATAAAGTGTCATTACTTAAGGTGGCAGTTCATCAGGAATTTGTTTATGTTGGACTTGAAGACATCCATGTTGAAGTCAGGAGGGAAACAGGCAAGCGGTAGAGAGTTCCACAGGTGTGCAGTTCTAAGAAAGAAGCTTTGTTCATGGAATCTACATTTTGATTTAGGCACAGATAAAGAGTGGGGAAAATTTTTGACCGTGGTTTCAGCTAGATGGGTGTTTTTCGTGAAAGATTGGCGAGTGAGGGGACCAGAGATTGGAGCTCAGATGAATACCTGCCATGGAAATAACGATAAAACAAAGATAGGCTCGCAACGTCTCTTCTATGGGAGAGATGTTGCAGGGAAGAGAAAAAGGCATCCCCCACTAAACCACGAAGTTTATTTTGTACTCTGTCAAGGCAGGATAGGCTGTTTTTAGCAGCTCCTGTCCAGATGTGGCAGCAGTACTCCATCCTTGGACGTACTTGGCTTGTATATAGATAGAGAATGGAATCAGCAGTGAGATATCTTCTGGAGCGGTAGAAGGATCCCACCATTTTTCCAGCGACCTTGGCAACAGACTTGATGTACGTATTCCATTTCAGATCAGGAGTAAAGGACAAACCCAGAAGCTTGTCAAACATGGGGTCTCCCCTAGACGAGAGCCATCCATTTCAATTGATGTCAGATGGGGATCAGAGCGTTGATGATGTAAAGATAGTAGCTTGGTTTTAGATGCGTTAAAGGTAACCAGCCACCTCTCCCCTCACTGCACCACGCGCTCGAGATCAGAGGAGAGAGAATCAGAGAGAACTTTGTCATTTACGGCCTTTGATGTGTTACCGTAGATGGTCGTATCCTCAGCATAGATGTCAACGAATGATTCAAGTATGTGTTTTGGGAGATCATTAATGTAGATCAGGAAGAGAGTTAGGCCCAGGATGGACCCCTGAGGAACTCCAGCATCAATACTGCGGGCCTCTGATTTTTGCCCATCAACCACTACTCTTATGAGCCTATAAGAGAGAAATGATTTAATGATTGAGAAAACATTTCCAGTTATACCGTAGCTGGAAATCTTGTGAAGTAGGCCCTAATGCCATACTTTATCGAAGGCCTTTGATATATCAAGAGCAATTGCCCTAGAAAGGAAGCCTTTGTCGAGAGATTCGCTAATCCTATGAGATATAACCGTTAGCACATCTGCATTGAACGAATGCCATAATACATAATAATGATTCCTAGTAATCATTCAAGTTTCTTGTGGAAAGGCATAATAAAATTCATTGTCATAGAAACTCATAAAGCGAGACTATTTATTAATTTATTTATTGCGGACTATTATCCTCATCAGTTTTAGTTGCTGTTTCACGACGTTTCAGCCAACTAGTTCTCTGGCCTTCGTCAGATGGTAACCGCGACTGGATAGGAATTCCGAATTTCCTACCTGCATCCTCAGCAATTACTGCCTTCCATAGTTGTTGTCCTCCCACCAGGTTTTTGGCCAAGTAAGCCTCTGGCTGAGGATGCAGTTAGGAGATTCGGGGTTTCTATCCCGTCGCGGTTACCACCTGAAGAAGGCCAGAGGAATAGTTGGCCGAAACGTCGTGAAACAACAACTAAAAAAATGAGGATAATAGTCTATTTATTGTCTTTGTGTTCTTTCGCATTGTTTGGATTGTTCGGACTACTGTTCTCGTCTTAGGTGTTATTCGCACAGTTTTAGTCGATGTAATCTCCGATTTTCTTCTGGCGTATCTTACTGAACTCGGAAACCTGTCTGTAAAAATCGGGAATTTTTCTGTAAAACTCGGGAAATTTTCTGTAAAACTCGGGAAATTTTCTATAAAACTCGAGAACATGCGCAGAATTTCATACAAAACCCTTTATTTAATCCGCAGAGGTTGACGGTCTAATCTTCTCAGTGCGGGTGACACTCATAATACAACTGCGAATTACTTAGAACTTTTATCCAGTCATAGCCGATTGAACTATAGCATGCTACCTCTGTGAGTAAAATATAGATTTCTGCCCAAAAGTTTTCGCAGATTCCAGCGTTCAATAGAAAGATACCCGGGTTCGACAAAATACGACTAAAAATAGTCGTAGGTTACATCAACCAAAACGTTGTGAAAATAACATTCAAGATGAGAACAGTAGTCCGAATAATCGAAATAATACTTATCATAATTATCAATACTCATCTATTGAAATTCAGAAATTAAGTATCCTTTATTCACAGGAAAGGCTAGGAGAACGATGCAGTAGGAAGAATGTAACAAAACGTATTATAAGTAGCAACGATTGACGTAAATAACACGCACGCACACACTCACAAACGCACACACACACATACACGCATATAAATTAAGCAAGTTCGTAAATATTGATTACATGTATTTACAAGCAATTTACAAAATTGCTTAACACAAAGTAGATCTTTATAGATAAAATGTATATAAACATTTAAATAAGTCTACACAAATTAATTGATGTTTAAGTGCTCAAATTTACCTCATCGGAGGGGCTAACTAATAATAACAAACAATTCCTACGACATTGTCCCATTGACCACTGTACACTTATTAACCATTATCCTCGAGTGGTCTCTGGGCCTTGATGAGCAGCGATTCATTTGTAAAAAAACAAACCAAAGCAAAACTAATAAAAACGAGTTTCGTTTGTGTTTGTGAGAAAGTATCCATGGCTGTTAATTAATTAATCAATAAGAAATCCTACACAATAACTCTGTCAATTTTTAGTCTACAGACTCGAAATTTTATATACAGGGTACTGAGATTTGGGAAAATATTTGTGATCCGTTTCCGGGTAGAAATTTGGCTGTTAAGGGGTCAAAGTTCAACGATTTGACCTTTGAGAACTCTTCCAAACTCCTGCGACAATATTGGGTCTAAACACTTGAAATTTTGGCTATAGGTTCCTTGGACATGGATTTATCTTAATAACTTAATTTGAGCCCAAAACAATAAATTCCCAGGGGTCATAATAGGAGTCAAATTTAAAAACCATTTGACCGCTTCAGTCTCTACCAAATTACTCAGACAATTTCTGGTCTAAACTTTTGAAATTTTACATAAAGGGTATTCAGAGATGGGGCAACTTTTTAATCGGTTTGGGTAAAAAATTTGAGTTACCAATATATAAATGTATGTATGTATGTATGTTTTAATATCTGCCTAAAACTTCTGACAGAGGCGACGGATTTTTACTAGACAGTATCGTTTTTAAGTTCGACCTTACAGACGACAAATATCGAAAAATTGACTAAAAACATTAATAATTAATCATTAATAATTAATCATAATTAAACATTAATAATCCGGGCACTTTTCTACAGGGCAGGTGGCTTTTTTTCGCCGATATTTTCGAAGCCATCATCTCCTTTCGATTGCCCAGCCTTAATTAAAACCTACGTCACTTCCGGTTTGGCGGTGGTCGTAACAGTTTTCCCCCCTCTTTTCCTCCTTTGCGGTACGAGTTCGAGCCTGCCTTCCTTCTGTTACTTTTTTTTGTTTTTGCTCAACACACACCTCCAAACACACAGGCAACGACGAGCTGAAATGCTAGTATATATATATATATATATATATATATATATTAAGTAAGTTATAAAATATATATAATATATGGCAATTAAGCTACACAGAATAGTACGCGTTTCATCGACGCTAGGATTCATCAGGCATAAGCCTGATGAATCTAGCAAATTTCTGGTGTTTAGACCCAAAATTGTATGTTTTAACACTTACTACCTAGTTCTACCCACGTATTGAACACTGTTGAAGTAAATACTTATACTTTCGTATATTAATTTATGTGATTAAATTAAGTAATCCTATATATATGTGATTAAATTAAGTAATCCTATATATATATATATATATATGATTGCTGTTTGCTTGTTTACATACAGGCGCTTTGAGCACTGTAAAAGTGGTGGACGTATATTTGTTTAAATAGACATTCGGACAGGTTATTTGCGGACATCGCTTTTGTGGTCGAGTTGGAGAACTGCCGACTTTCAACACGACAATCTAGGTCCAATCCTTGGCTTGGGAGAGATGCTAGTCTAGCGGCACTGGTGAGTTATGATACAACGAAACAGGACTGTATGTCGATGACTACCAATATATATTAAGCCCCCCCCTCTTTTGGTAGAGCACTGTCGTAAATAATCTCACCCGCTACTTAATTGGCTGAAAAATGCGAAGCTCGTTGTTTGTTTATTAACAGGCGGTTTGAGCACTGTTAAAGTGTTGGACGGATGTTTGTTTGAATAGACATTCGTCATTGCTTCTGTGGTCGAGTAGGAGAACTGCCGACTGTCAGCACGACAGTTCTAGGTTCAATCCTTGGCTTGGGAGAGGTGCTAGTATAGCGGCACTGATGAGTTGTGATACAACGAACAAGACTGTATGACTATATATATATATATATGTATATATATATATATATATATATATATATATATA
>NC_136491.1:103390251-103415251 GCF_053919585.1 Euprymna scolopes
GAACGCGACCAACCACTTTTGTCCCCATTCCACTACAGATTGGAGGTCTTCCTCTAGTGTTTCTGCCATTTCTTTAGAAATGTGTTCATTCGTCTTCCTGTCGTGTCTGCCATAGAGTGTAGTGTCATCAGCATATATACCCATCTCAAAGGCAATGTTGTCGGGGAGGTCATTTATGAATATCAGGAACAATAGAGGTCCAAGGATAGAACCCTGGGGCACTCCCGCATTTATATCATATTGTTTAGATGTGCGACCGTCGAGGACTACCTGGATTTTTCTCTTATCTAAGAAGGATTTAATTATGTTAAGTATTCTACCAGTGATACCGTATGATCTGATTTTACTGAGGAGACCCTCATGCCATACCCTGTCAAAAGCCTTAGATATATCTAGAGCTACTGCTCTGCCTTCCCCCGCTTTGTCCAGTGATTGGTATATACGTTCAGAGATCACGGTGAGGATGTCTGCTGTGGAACGGGCTTGTCTAAATCCATATTGTTTGTCAGTCAGTAGTTTAGCATCTGTAAGATGATGGACTAGAGCATGGTTAATTATGGTCTCAAATATTTTGGCAAAAAGTGGGAGGAGGCTAATGGGGCGATAATTTGATGGGTCTGTCCTTTCGCCAGAATTCTTGAATACTGGTACAACAGAAGCAGTTTTCCAACAGCCCGGAAAGCAAGCTTCATTAAGACATTTGTTGTAGAGTTTGGAGAGAACTGGAGCTACTTCGGCTGAGCACTTTTTTAATAGCACAGCTGGGATAAGATCGGGTCCACATGCTTTTGAGGTGTCAAGGTTTTTTATGATAGCATGCACCTGAGCAGGGGTGGTTTTCAGATCGTCTAGTGTGGCGTCTGTCCGCATAGGAAAGTCAGGTAGGGGGTGGTTGGAAGGGTCCAGTGTGGAGTTTGAGGCAAACCGACTGGCAAGCATGTTAGCCTTGTCGGTTGCTGAGGAGACAACCTCGTGATTGTTGGTTAGTGGGGGAATTGTTGATTGCCCATTATTTACTACACTGTTGTAGATTTTCCAGAAGTCTCGAGTTCCTAGTTTTTGTGCTTCGATGCGCTTTTTAGTGGTTTCCGTAAATTCTCTCTTAGCTGTCGCTATTTCTAAATATTATTCTAATCTTGAACTATTATTACAACGTTTCGGTCCCCCGTAACCTCCGATATTTTTCAGGTGTATCATGTCAGACTCAGGAACACACACACACACACACACACACACACACACACACACACACACACACACACATATATATATATATATATATATATATATATACTAGCAGAAGTACCGTCGTTGACTGTGGTCAAAAACAGCCTACAGGAAATGGACTGTGATTGCTGAAAGTATGATAGGTTATGAAAAGGAGGGGTTTGTAAAGAGATAGGTTTTGATACTCAAAAATTTTACCCCAAGCAAAATATGATGAAAGTAAAGATAATTTTTGCGAAAATATATTTTTTTATATCAACTTTGTTTCCATTCGTAGCCAAGAGTGACCAACAAAATGGTTTCCTTACAAAGAGAAAATGTTATATATATAATAATATAAATATACAAGAAATGAATGTTACGATAGTCAATAAAAGTTACTTTTATGGTAGAAAAGTTCATTGGTTTGTATTTTTAAGCAGTTTGTAAAAAAAAAAAAAAATAATTCACGAACAATAAAAATGTCAGCGACTTTGAAATGGAGAGCCTCGTTTTCAATTTGAAGGAAGGGTGCCTGAGCATTCTGTGTTAACAATTTAAGAGAGTTCCGTCAACGTAAGGAATATTTATAAACATATTTGAATGTTTTCCGTTATTTTGTGCTTGAGGAATATTCGATTATGGCATGTGTAGTTTATATAAGAATTCATGTAAGTAGTTATCGCCTCAAATTTCGTTTTAATTTCGGTTCGCTGAAATTATTTCAAGTAAAGAGCATTAAAAACTATTTCAAAACAAAAAGAAAACATGAACTCAACTTTTATTGACTATGGTAACATTTATTTCTTGTATATTTATTTTTTCGAGTAGTCGTTTGTTGGCTTTTCTGCTAAACACTCTTACTAAATAATATCGACGAAATATCGAAAAAAACGTAACAAAAAAAATAAAGAAAAATAATGAAGCTTTATTTACTTTAGTAAAATGATCCGAAACAGCAAACTGGGATATTAAAAAAGTAAACACATAATTATTTTAGTTTTTTAAAGCAAAGAATCGATATAAATATGAATAAGAAGAAAATGGCGCTCTTTACCAGCAGAACAGCTTCGTTTCAGTTTTAAAATATTGAACGGTGTAGTATTGCGCCGTCGGATTCAGGGTTGTACTATTGTGATGTAAAGCACACGCAGAAAGTGTTGTAATCAACTGAATTCTTTCTAGTACACTGACGAAAAAAGCTTCAACAAATATATAAATACAAAATAAAAATGTTATGCAAATGTTTTTAAAAAGACACGTAATCACGTGTGCAGGATTTTTTCCTTCTTTTGACACGATAACAAGTAACGTTCTTATGTTTTTCTTATTTATCTATTCATCTATTTTCGAAAGAGTGCCACGTGCAAGTGGAGAAGGAAAAAAACAGAGTCATGAAAAAGTTGTGTCGAGAATTATCTAAAGTACCGACTTTTTTGGGTAGGTTCACTTTAATAAGAACGTGAGTTTATGAGGTGAATTTGTTCCACACCACATGATTCAACTAAAGAAAATAAATAAAAGTTAACGTGAATTAAGATTAAAGTTAAGGTTTTATTGTGGACCCTCGCCCCCTTTTTAAAAACCTTGTTAAACTTTATGACATATTTACATTCTATGGAGGTCAGGCGCGAACGAACACCCAATAATTATATTATACCATATTTCTTCAAACTGAAACATAATTATCAAAGTATACTTACGCAAATAGATATGAAAAGTCTTTGTTAAAGTTTGTGCAATATTTCCGTGGAGTACAGGCGCGAACTCAGACCCCACAATTTTATAATACCATCCATATTTAAGTTGAAACATATTATCAAAGTATTCTTATATACATCTATATACAAAAACCCTTGTATAGGTTTTTGTTTTTCATTTTTATTTCCATACTTCGGGAGCCAGGTGCGAACGCAGACCCCACAATTTTTATGACCCACCGTTTTTCCAGATCAAACATACCCACTCCTGATCCTTGATACATCTGTCATTATATGTAATCAGTTTTTTAAAATAGTCAACCATATGGGAGTCTATTCGTGACCACACGCACACACACAGACGTTCAGCTTTATATATATATATATATATATATATATATATATATATATATATATATTTAAAGTGATGGGTGTGTTGTTCACACGAGAGAAAAATGTATATTTAAAAGAGTGTAGCCATCATCAATTGTTGGTTTTTCAGCCTTTTGTCATTTTTTAAAAAAATATTTTATAACGCGTTCCTAGCTTTGAACAGCTTCCTTCAGATATATTTTTATATAAAAATTTTTTAAGTGAAGGTTGTTCAAAAAGTCTGACACTGACATTTCTCTGAAAAACATTTGTGGGTTTTTCAGCCTTTTATCATATTTTATTTTAAAATATTTTTATAACGCGTTTCAAGCTTTGTACAACTATCTTGATATATATATATATATATATATATATATATATATATATATATATACTTGTTTATTGTTATATAAACATGCTCACATCCCGCTGCTACAAATAGCCACTTGTTTCAATCAAACAACAGATATCATCAGGCAGCGACTTATTCATTGAACTTTTGAATAGTCAAGTCGCTGCCTGATGATATCTGTTGTTTGATTGAAACAAGTGGCTATTTGTAGCAGCGGGATGTGAGCATGTTTATATAACAATAAACAAGTATTATCAGCTCTTTTTATTGAGCACTATCTAACAACCTCGTTGAATTCATTAGTCCATTACTTTTGAATATAAAAAAACCCCGAGTATATATATATATATATATATATATATATATATATATATATATATAGAGAGAGAGAGAGAGAGAGAGAGAGAGAGAAAGAGAGAGAGAGAGAGACGTTTTTTTAGTGAAGGGTTATTTTGGAGAACATTTTACATCTAATGAGTCTAAATGCGTTTTTCAGAGAAATGTCAGTCTCAGACTTTTTAAAAAAGTCTTAGACTGATATTTCTCTGAAAAACACATCTGAGACGGACATTTCTCAGAAAAACACATTTGGAATCATTATATGTAAAATGTTCTCCAGAATAACCCTTCACTTAAAAAACCTCTATATAAAAATATATCTGAAGACAGCTGTATAATGCTTGAAACGCGTTATAAAAATATTTTAAAATAAAATGATAAAAGGCTGAAAACCCCACAATTGTTGATGGCTACACTATATATATATATATATATATATATATATATATATATATATATATATATATATATATATATATATATAAAATAAAAACACCGTATAAAAACAACACTAGCGAATAAATACTGGGAACTCAAAGAAAGCGGACATTCGCCGGTGGTCGAATGGAAAATAATGAGACAAGCTACCACATGCAGACATTTAGACGACCCATGTAAATTATGCCTCCATGAAAAATTTTCTATCCTGTACTTTAAAGAACCTCAAAATCTATTAAATTGTAGGCGGGAAATAGCAAACAACTGTGTTCACAAAATAAAACTTACTCTAGGATAGCGATACAAAATAGCTTTAAAACTAACAATAACAATAGAAAACAAAAAAAAACAAAAATTAAATAAACATGAATATACATAAACGATCACACACATATATGTATATATATATATATGTATATATATGTATATATATGTGCATGTATCTGTGTACACATAGGTATATTTATATGTATAAAAAAAAGGAGAACGTCTACCTAAAACCACTAACCTAGTTCTAAAACAGATCCTTTGTTTGATAAAATGCATGCCCATTGGCTGATAGGAAGGGGCGCGGTGGATACTAGAAAGCTGATTGGCCAACTAGAAATCCTCAACATATATAAAAACAAGAAGCAACCACAGAATTCGTGCATAAGCCTGACAAATCCTATAGTTGGATGAAACGCAGAATATTCAGTGTAGCTTAATCGCCATATATATTTTATAAATTACTAATTACTATATATATATATATATATATATATATATATATATATATATATATATATATACATATATATATATATATATATATCAAAATGTTATATAAATAATTATTTCCACGTAGATGTATGCAGGGAGTTTTTTCAGTTGGCAGAGTGCTTGCTTCGCATACAAGAGGATCGAGTTTCGATTTCCGACGTCGGATATGTCTTACTGATGAGTCCGAATAAGGGCGAAACTCGAGTCTTTATTGATTATCATGGCTCTTTTGAGCCGCGACGTTGTTTGGCTGTTGAAATAATTATATATATATATATATATATATATATATTTCCTCAAAAATGCTGGCCTTGATAAAGGGGATACTAAAACTTGTTGCTCTGGTTTCAAATAATCTTCAATAACAGCAAGGGGAGACTTCATTCCAAAGATTTTTCATACGTTATATTCCCTCTTTTAGAAATAGGGTACGATTATGAATATTTCTAGTATAAAATAATCGTCAACACTGTGAAGTTCGTTTTATGTATGAAAACCAAAGGGGGGATATATAAGATATAAGAAATGTTCAAAAATATATTTTTATAAATATTTATAAGTCTCTCCTTGTTATTATTTCAGATCATTTGAAACCATAGCAGCAAGTTTTGCCCCCCCTCCGTCAAGGCTAGAGGTTTTGAGGAAATATCAGATACTTTTGTAATTCATATGCATAACTAGGAAAATAAATGACTATGATTGAAACATTTTATGGCTGTAAAAAAAAAAAACTGCCGAAAATAGGCTCTGGATGATGGATTATCTCCTTAATTTGCAATTGGTGGTGGTGGTGTGTGTGTGGGGGGTGTTATGTGATGTGTGTGTGTGGTGTGTGTGTGGTGTGTGTGTGTGTGTGTGTGATGTGTGTGTGATGTCCATTTACCCCTAATCCATGCGTTATAATACTGAATATTTAGCAAAGAAATGTTATGTACCAGTTTTTTTTTGTTTTTTTTAATTGGACCGATGTTTGAACTCCGGGTTTCTCCTCCATCTGTGAACAGTTTAACCATTATGCTAAAATAGAAAAAGATAAAATTCCCGAATCGAAACGAAAGGAGAATTTGAAGCAACTTTAATTATAACGAGTTCCTTCCTGTTCTTTGGAGAAAGAATGCCTCACTGTTCATTACAACTCGGTTATTTTCAAGTCCAATGAAAATTAATTTGTCTTATAAACCTATAAATACATAATCAGAAAGTTCATACCATTGATAGATATCAGTTAAGTAAATCGGGCTGAAATGAGTCACGTTTTTCACGTTTTCGTTGTATGACACAGAATTTCCCCAAAACTACATGCATGAAGGTCAAAATGGGCTCAGAGTTGCAAATGGGTTTTAGTAGTCATTCAAGTAACAATACATGTTAAGATTCGCTAGAGTACGAAAATGTACCAAGTTTTATTAGGTACTAGCAGTTCAGACCGGTTTTGCTCGATGTACTTTTCATAATTTGCCCTTCGTGTGAATACACTTTATGTAAGAGTTCAAATGTTTAAACCAAAAGAGTATTTCGTAGAGATCGCAGAGTTCATTTTTTTTTTTAATTTGACACCTTAATATTTATTATTTTGGTCTCAAATCAAAATACAAAGTTTTACCCATGTCCAAGTTACCTAGACCTAAAATTTCAAGTCTTTAGACCCAAAATTGGCGGAGGAATTTGGTAGAATCTGCAATGGTTAACTCTTTCAACTTTGATCTTTGGACAGCCCAACTTTCGTCCCAAAACTGATTAAAATGCTCGCTGCACGTCTGAATACCAGTTATGTATCAAATTCAAATGTTTAGACCCAAAATTGGCTGAGTAGTTTTCTAGACATCGCAAAGGTCAAATCTTTTGAACTTTGACCCCTTGGCAACTCAAATTTCCAACCCAAACACCTTAAAAAGCTTGCTCTATCTTTGAATACACTTTATGTAACAATTACAAATGTTTAGACCAGAAATTGGCTGTGTAATTTGGTAGAGACTGCAGAGGTAATTTTTAAAAAAAAACTTTGACCCCAATTTTGACCCCTTGACATTTATTTTTTTGGGGCTCAAAGAAATTAGAAAGTTTAATCCATGTCCAAGTAACGTACATTTAAAATTTCAAGTGGTTAGACTCAAAATTGACGGAGGAGTTTTCAAGGTCAAATCGTTGAAATTCGACCATTTGACAGCCAAATTTCTGGCCGAAAACGGATTAAAAATATTTTCCCACATCTCAATACTCCTTATGTCAAATCTCGAGTCTCTAGTTCGAAAATTGACAGAGTTATTTGGTAGGGAAACACACACACACACGCACACACGCACACACGTTTTCACTTTTATAGATATATAGACTTTACGTATGTTGGGAAAAATTATGCAGATGGTTAGTGCCACTAATATTTAAATTAAAAAAATCATTATATAAAAAAAGAGTATTAAAGTTTTTTTTTATCATCACATATATTTGAGATGAAGTTATTTTACTCTTGAATACATATTTTTTTTTGCAATCAATGTCGTAGTAAAGATCAGTATCACATGGTAACATACGGGGCACATACCTTCGCCACAAATGTCACACATGCACTATATCAACCAACTCATATTAAAATGTCGCACGTATGAAACAGACATATTATAATATTGCCGGTGTAACTGTGTCAAAACTTTGTATTAGTTCATTTTAACTAATACAAAGTTTTGACACAGTTACACCGGCAATATTTCCAAACTAGAAACACTGTGGAGTTTTGGGTCTTTTAGTTTCATTTTACTTCGGTTGAAGTTCTCAGAAATCAAAAGGCCCTCATTCCTGGGGTTAACACTTGATCTATTTATGAGATACGTAGATATTCGAATATTTCACATTTCAAACACTAAGTTAGTTGAGAAAATAATTTCCCTCTCCCCAATTGACGATTAAAACATGTTATTGTATATCATTCTTGTGTTCTTTTGGTCCATACTGGCGTCTAGTCTGGTGGAGTATCCAGCTTTTTGTTGTTACTTGCGGTAACATAAATTGGAGAAGGTGCATTATTCCTCGTAAAAACCAGTGTGGGTTAGACATACCGATATCTTATTTACGGCACAACCACGTTGACACACACGTTCTCATCACGAGATCATTGAAGTTAAGCAACTGAGCCTGGCCAGTACCAGATGGATGACTATTTAGGAAGGCGAGGTGATGTTTGCATCGCGAGGTAACTTACCAGATTGGAAACTGGCGCGGCCTATCCTTCTCTCAAGGGTAGATGGACCTCTTTTAAATCGCGGTAGGATACCCATTTGTGATGGCGTCACGATAAAAAAAAAATACCCTTGATAGGCCTGGCGAAGCATAAAATATTCAGCTACAGACAAGATTTGAATTCCACTACAAACTCATGTAGTGAGTTAAATCTCGGCTTCGACCGCATATTATGTTTTACGTTGTTTATATGTGCTGCGAATAATATGAGATTTTGAATATTTAATCAGAGTTTACTTGCAGAGAAAGGTATCCTCATGCCAGGTTGTCCTGACAAACCTCTGCTCGGAGAGACTTTAGACACTCGAGGATTGTGTCCAGTAGGTATTCAAGTTCTCTCTAGTAGGCATTCAATTTTTTTAATTTTGGAATAGGAATCATGCATTTTGACGTTGTATGCCACTCTCTTGCTAGATTTGACGAATATGTAAAATAACAGGATGGTCCACTTCACTTTCTGATCACTTAATTCTAAGAACAAATCTTGCTTCTCATTTAACAATTTCAAAAGGCGTTGATGATTCTGTTATTATAACCTTATTACTTCAAAAGCATCATAGACTAGAGTTCTCAAGTTATCTATAATTTAAATCTCACCTGTCTGTCATATGTATGTATGTATGTATGTATGTATGTATGTATGTATGTATGTATGTATGCCTAAAACTTTCGACAGATGCGACAGATTTTTACGAGATTGATATCATTTTGAAGTTCAACCTTTTGGACGACAAATATCGAAAACTTGGTTAAAAACATTTATTGCTTCAGCCTCAATTGGGCACGTTTCTACAAGAATGGGGCGCTTTTTTCACATCTTTTCGATTGACTAGCCTTAATTTAAACCTTCGCCACTTCTGGTTTGGCGATGGACGCAACGGCAAAGACGTCAAGTTTTTTTCATGTTCTTTTCCTCCTTCGCGAGAGAGGTTCGAGTTTGCCTGCCTACTATCACTTTTTTTTTTTTTTGCTCAACACATACCTCCAAACACCCGGACAACGCCGGGCACCCAGACTAGTATAAGTAGAAATCATCAAAGAGATTTGTTAGATCATTAAAATGCGTATATGCAGGTATTCTCACTTTCTTATTCATTAGAACAATGCTATTCAACCTTTTTGCGAGAGTGGCACCCCATGGAAATATTTCACTGAATCATGGAACCCCTGTGTAATAGTTCAGTTGTCTTATACCAAAGACAGCATTAAAACATTGCATGAAAATGAAATCAAAATACTCTTATGAGTTTAGTGTGATTCTTTTGGCGTTGACTGTGTAATAAAAAATATATAAAAGCAAACTAAATAGTTTTTTCGAATATAGCGAGTTTAATGATGTAAAATTTAGTGTATTTAAAAGATAAATTTGCAAAAAATACGCATATAATAATTAAATAGATTTCCAAAATTAAATTTTACATTCTGTGTCGTTTGTTCTTTGTTCTAATTTAGAAATTGTGGAATCCCTGGACTGCGCTGGTGAAACCATAAGGTTTCCCGGAACCCTGGGTGAAAAGCACTGCAGAAAGAATGATGCATTTAACTGGTCATATCATATAGGCAATGTCTGGCGCAATCCATAATAGCAGCATTTATTTACGAAGAAAACTAACTTGGGAAAAAATGGGGATGATCTTTTGTGGTTATCCCAATGATCGAATTCACAACAAAAGTACCCCATTTCTTCACTTTTCGACCGCTAACCTCGTTTCCCTTATTTTGTCTTTTAATCCTCATACACGAGGAGAAATGTTTCTGAAGGGGGGGAAAAGGGAGAGAATTGCTGTATTCTAGGTCGGGATCTAGCCATATCACACTTATTGATGGCTAGATGTTTATCTTAAAGTAGCATTTTTATAGTTTCTTACATCAAGTGGTTTCATGCCTTGTTTGGGGCGATTTCCACAAAAACTACATATTTTCAAAATAATAATTACGCGTGATTAACCTTCATCCACGAGTGGCTTTTGACCTTGACAGAAAAAATAGCAGCTTGGTGTGTGGACGTAGGTAGTACCCAAATAGATTAATTACAATTGGCGTAAACGTTTACTGGACGACCTGGCAATGTCATTGAAAAGATAACCTTATTACTTATGCTCATCACGAGACGAATTGATGTGCCTTTTCACATGGCCTCAAACTAGTGGGCATTGTCTCCTGGTGATATACAAGCAAACATTTAACAAGAAGACAGAGACGCATTAAAAAAAAAGACGGTTAAATTGTTATTCTTAATAATGTGTCAAGATGGTTCAGTGCGGAAAGGAACCATCCATTTCATATTAACGAAAAGATACGTCGAGTAATAGCACAATGGATCCTTTCAGAATACATCCTTTAAGACCTCACACGTTTAAAACAGATTTCATTCACACGCCCACACACATACACGCACGCGCACGCGCACACGTGCGCGCACGCACATATATATGATTATAAATAATCACTTTTTATACCTACATACCCTAATGTTTCATGCTTCGCAATATTCAGTGCAGGAAGTGACGGTTGTAGCTGGTCGAATTCACCCTTCATTTAATTTGTAAGGAACGTTACTCCTATGCCACCGCCAATCGCTCCGAGAATTAAGGAAAATTGAACAGTAATAAAGCACAACTTTATTATGACGATATCTAGTGATCGAGCACAGCGCCAACTTTTTATTTCCCAAACTGTACTTAACATTAAAAATTACTTCTTAAAGGCGAAATATTACAAGTTGTAAATAGTCACTTTTTTTATATACCCACACATGCGCGCGCACACACACACGCAGACACACACGCACACATACACACAAACAAACACATATATAGATAGGTATATATGAGAGCGTATGTGAAAAACATATATATATATAAATGAGGTTTTAGCTCATTTAAAACGGGCAAAAGTTATAGGTCATTGGTGTAGATTGAGTGCTTTTTGCCAAATTTATTGTCGAATATGGTTACATTTGTGCTCATTTTTCATTAACGAACGGATACGATAATATATAATTCGCTGCACCTTATCATAACAAAGATCCATGTAAAAATTTAGCAAGGTCGGCGCAGTAATTTCCAAGGAAAAGTTGAACGGATACACGGAAAGACTGAGATAAATGTAATATAACCTACCTCTCTCTCTCTCTCTCTCTCTCTCTCACTCTCTCTCATACACACACACATATATGTAAATATTACGCACATAAGTACATATTGCATCTCTCTCCACGCGCATGCGCGCACACACACACACGCACACACACACGCACACATCTATCTTCTATACTCCTATAAATTCGTTTTTTTTGTGTGTATTGACATTCATATTAAAAACCCTCTTTTCTGTTTATTTAAAGAGAAAATACAATATTCTTATATATGGGTCGTAGAATTGCATTTACTAGCAAAAGATCTAGCTAATTTGCATATTCTTTTAAAAATTCATTTTAATTAATTCCCTATTAGTTTTTCCGTTTTCTAATGGGATGATCATCTTTAGTTAACTGTCAAATGTAATTATATTCATGCAGATATTCTATATGATTTATACTTGCATAATATTTGTGTAAAACGTGTGCAATAAAAAAAATTGTTTCCATATATATTTATCTATACGTATATAATTTTGTTTAATCTATAAAAGTGAACATGTATGTGTGTCTGTCTGTGTACATTTTCCAACGCTATAACTGTGTCGATTTTCAGTCTACAGACTCGAAATTTGATATACCGGATACTGAGATTCGGGAAAATCTTTGTTATCCGTTTTTGACCAGAATTTTGGCTATAAAGGGTCAAAGTTAAACGATTTGACCTTTGAGAACTCTACCAAACTCCTCCGACAATTTTCGGTCTAAACACTTGAAATTTTAGATATAGGTTCCTTGGACATGAATCTAACTTAATAATTTGATTAGAGCCCCAAAAATAAATGTTAAGGGGTCATAATAGGGGTCAAATTTAAAAAAAAAATGACCTCTACGGTCTCTTCCAAATTACTAAAGGCAATTTCTGGTCTAAAGCTTTTTAATCGATTTGGGTCGAAAATTTGAGCTACAGATATATAAATCTATGTATGTATATTTGCATGTTTCCCTAAAATTTCGACAGAGTCGACGGATTTTCACAAGATCAGTATCGTTTTGAAGCTCGAATCTTCAGACGACAAATACCGAAAAATTGGCAAAAACATTAATTTCTTCACCATCAACTGGGCACTTTTCTACAGGGATGGGTTGCTTTTTTCGCCGATATTTTCGAAAGACATCCCCTATTTTCGATTGTATAGCCTTAATTTGAACCTACGTCACTTCCGGTGTGGCGGTGGTCGTAACAGCAAACACTTCACATTTTTTTCACGTTCTTTTCCTCCTTCGCGGTACGGGTTCGAGCGTGCCTTCCTACTACTACGGAACGAAATTTCGAGCGGATCCCTTTATTTACCTCATGGGGGTAGTGTGCCCTTGTTCTCTCAGCCATGAGGGGATAGAGATCTTAAGTAATTCGCAATTCCCGAGTTCGACAGAAACATTCCCGAGTTCGACAAGATACTCCTGAAGAAGGTCGGAGGTTATATCGACCGAAACATTGAAAATCACAGTCAAGATGAGAATAGTAGTCCGATGAATAATAATACAAATAACACATCCTCATCTCAAAAATTCAGAAACGTCAGATTAAAGTCATATTGTTTGTTGCATTAAATACTAATCACTATTAATCCCTATTCATTCTGCACTGTTTATCGAACGGATACCATAATGCTGCATTTGCTTCACCTTATTATCACAACGATCAATACCAATAATCTTCTACTCCGTTACTGCACACCATACAGTGCACTTTATTCATGATTAATTTCCAAAATATTATCTCTAAAATATCTGAAATAGAAAAAAATCATCAATGGTAAAATGATAAAGATCCTCAACAGTTAGTGACTTTTGGGGACACCTAAAAAGCTTACCAATTACTATGAGCCAAACGCTAAGATTACATTAATTCAACGATTTTGAATTGAGCAGTGTTATCATGATTAAAAAATTGAAAGTCTTTACTAAACAAAATGAAATTAAATGGCTTCTAGCTATTATTATTATTTCGTATCACACCAGTAACCAATCCGCTGCATACTAATGTGGCACAGCACAGTAGTTGAGAACCATATATACAAATAAATACACATTACTCTTTATTATGGAGTGGATGATAACACGAAATTTACACAAACTCGATTTCAACTGTTTTTTTCTTCTTTTCTCTTAACATTCTCCTTGTACAGAACAACTGAGATTTTCTGATTCTTGCTGTGTTTTTTCTTGAAGTCTAAACCATAGACAAATGGCGAGGTTCATTGATCTTACTCTGCTTAGACGATGCATTCCATCACGACTTCCGCTGAGAGGGAAAGAGATACGCCGATTTATCCCTTTCCCAAATGTCGTGAGGGCAATGGCTTTCTGTAGCAAGCCCGGGTGGAATTCGAACCCGCCGTGCTTGATTTCGTTGTCTCCCTTGCCGCTATACGCCATGACAATCGCACCTGTCAATTGCCTTCGAAAATGGCAGGTTTCCTGGAAAGGATTTCGTTATTTCAAGCCTTGTTTCTAGATAAGGGGTTTTCCCATACGAACAGATTTCTTTCTCTTTCTCTTTCTCTCTCTCTCTCTCTCTCTCTCTCTCTCTCTCTCTCTCTCTCTAACTCTTGGCCTCTATCATTCTCTCCCTCTCCCTCTCTCGGCTGTGATGTCGTTTTGCCGTTGACTGACCACCCAACTAGAAAGCGTTTCGTTTCAAAATAATTTACATTTGAACGAATACGTTAGATTGTAACTGCACCCATATATATATATATATATATATATATATATATATATATATATATATATTGAGAGAGAGAGTATTTGATAGATAGATAGATAGATAGATAGATAGATTTGAAGGAGTTTAAAACATGTAGTAAAATTGCCAACAAATGGATAAGTAAGTGTCGGGACTCGCGTCTACTAAAAAGCGGGGGGGGGGGGTCTCTATAAAATAAGTGATTGCACTATATACTTATTACTTTATTTTATTTGATTGCGAGTAGAAAAGACATATTTTCGACAACCCACTACCCATCGCTTTCCCTATTTTGTCTCTCAATCCTCATCAATTTTGAGTGATATTTCTGATGAAAGGCGGGTAAAAAAGCTGTCGAACTCAGTTGGCAATTTTATGTGAACAGTATAGCTGGAAAGGGCTTCATTCATTTTTTTTTAAAACGGGGTCATCTCTTATCAATGCTGAAGGGTTAATGACTGTACGATAGTCATTCAGACAATAGCGTAGTAATCGTTGATGCTAGGAAATTTGGTAACTTGGATTATTTACGGGGACGGCTCATCAAGAATTTGTTTAAGTGTGACTTGAAGACGGCCATAGAGCAGTCAGCTGGAAAAAAACAAAAAACAAAAACGGAACAGAGTTATACAGACGGGCAGTTCTAGGAAAGAAGCTTTGTTCATGGAATCCACGTTTCGGTTTAGGCGCAGATAAAGAGTGGAGTAAATTATTGATTGCAGTTTCAGCTAGACGAATGTTTTTAGTGAAAGTTTGGCAAGGAGGGATCATATATTAGAGCTCAGACGAGCACTTGCTATGAAAATAACGATGAAGTAGACAGAGGCTAGCAACGTATCTTCTGTGGGAAAGAGATTGCATGGAACAGCTAACAGCAACCCCTACAAGGCTTCGAAGTTGCTGAACTCTTAAAGCAAGAAAGAGTGCTTCGAGCAGCAACTTCCAAGATGTGAAAACATACTCCATCCTAGGACGTAGTTGCCTTTTACACACGTAGATAATTGCATCAGCATTGAGATATCTACTGGAGCAGTGGAATGACCCAACTATTTTTCCAGTAACCCTAGCAACGGATTTGATGTACGGGTTCATTTTCAGATCAGTAGAAACGGCCTGACACGGAAGCTTGTCAAAACATGGAGTTTTCCCAAGACGAGAGCCGTTCATTTCAATTGATGCCTAGAGTGTTGATGATGTAAAATCGCAGTTTTAGAAGCATGAAAAGAAACCATTAAATTCTTTTTTCTATTCTATTCCTCTTGCCATGTGATTAATAAAGGTACTAGAGCTTAACGTTTACCTGGGCTGACGTAACCCGCCTGATATTCAGGGACCCGAACATTAGATTAACTCCCCCAAAAGCCGTCCTTTCAGAAGTGCAAAATACTAGGGGCTACTGCATTGCCATTTAATTTATAGCGTTTGGAGCTTGCAGTAATTCTTGTCAAGACCTTCTGATAGGAAGTGCTACGGTTTTTTCATTTTCATTGCTCGTTAAACACGCAGAAACCCTGAGCATTTGCCAGAGAACTGAAAGGAATATGGAATCTAAAGAAAAACTCTGTAATACCAATAATTCTAGAAGTATTAGGTATAGTCTAAAAAAGACTAGAAAAACGGGAGCAATTTGAAGAAAAGAAGGAGATTGAGGTCATATTATGAAAACAGTCGAAATATTAAGAAAAAGTCTTGAATGCAGGAACCAACCACGAAAAAATAGCAATAAATATAATCGGCCGATACCACATCAAATAGTTGTGAAAGAGAGTAGAAACATCAACCAGACCCCAACTGGAAGAATACAGAAGGTACTCGAACCTTGGGAAGACTATTGTAACTCGAATGTAAAAGAAGATCAACGGTCGCTACTCCTGGGAAATCAATGTTAACCGGCAGTTGTACTAATGCAAAATGATTTGCAAAGTTTATCGAAAAAGATGAAGAGCACTTGAAATTTTAGGAGACTGGTTGTTATCTAGACTCTAGTGGAACACCACCGATTATTGCCAGTGAGTATTCATTAATAATGACTTGTGTGAAAAAAAATCTCCTAGGGCTCATGACGCAGTAGATAAAGGCATTGAATCTCTACAGTTCCAGGTGAGCATTGTCTGAAAATAGGCCCAAAGATTAGTTGATCAAAACGTGGCGAGACAACAACAACTATAGAAGGCAGTAATTACTGGGGATACAATTATAAGACTCGGCACCAGAAGAATACCAGTAGATGAGTTGGCCGAAACGTGATGGGGCAACACAAACGGAAGATGAGGATAATAATTCGTAAAAAAACAAGACTATACAAATGATAAATTCTCATCTAAAAGCATCCCAAAAGATAAAATTAAAATAATATTTGTATTCTAGTTTAGATTATGGGATCTGCCTTTAAGCCTATTTTGCCAAAAAGGTTGAGGATGCGAATGTGGAGGCAGAGAAACTTGAAAGGGAGTAAAAAGAGAATTTCACAGACATATTCTCAGGCTGTTTGGGAAGGTGTACAAAAGCGGTAGCAAAATTTGACGTAAAAGTAAATGAACAGCCAGTGTTCAGAAAGAAAAGAAATGTTCCATACGCCGCTATAGAACAGATAGACGGTGAATTAGAAAGACTCGAAAACATGGGTGTCATCGGAAAAAATTGATCACAATGGGTGGGTTGCACCAACGGTTGACATAAAAAAGAAGAGTAAGGAGATTCGGGTTTGCGTCAACTTCGCGACAGGCTTAAAAAGGGCATTACAAGATCACCATTATCCTCTTCCGAGCCCTGAAGAGATATTTGAGAAACTGAGTGGAGGGAAATATTTTTCTAAAATCGACCTCAGTGACGCGTAATTACAATTTCCAGTCGATGAGGAGTGTTCAAAGCTGTTATGTATTACTACCCATAAGGGATTGTACAAGTTTAACAGACTTCCTTTCGGGGTCAAAGTCGCCCCTGCGATTTTTCAACAAATTATGGACATTATGTTAAATGGGTTGGATTTCGCAGTAGGGTACCTGGACGATGTGTTAATGAAAAACGCTGGCAAAGAACAACACAACGCTCATGTAAACCAAGTATTCAACAGGATCCAGGATTATGGATTTAAAGTAAAACAGGAAAAATGTACATTTTTCATGGAGAAAATAAAATACTTGGGGCAAATCATCGATAAACATGGAAGAAGGCCGGATCTAGATAGATCGATTGCAATAAAGAATATGCCTGCTCCAGAAAATATTGCGTCTTTACAAAGTTTCTTAAGTTTGGCAATAAATGCGGGAGTGCCCCAAGGATCTATCCTTGGACCTCTGCTGTTCCTGATATTCATAAATGACCTCCCCGACAAGATTGCCTCTGAGATGGGTATATATGCTGATGACACCACACTCTATAGCAGGCACGACAGGAAAACAAACGAACATATATCTAAAGTAATGGCAGAAACACTAGAGGATGACCTCCAATCAGTAGTGGAATGGGGACAAAAATGGATGGTAACGTTCAATGCCACCAAGACAAAACTGGTTTCATTCAATAATTACAAGAAACCTTCTCTACCACCTATAGCAATGGCCAACGACCCTTTATCTGAGAGTACGTCTCTCACGCTCCTTGGCCTAACGTTCACTGGAAACATGAGTTGGAACAATTACATCGAGGGCATTGCCAGGGCCGCTGCAAGGAAGGTGGACCCTCTCTACCGTGCTAGAAAACTTTTAACACCCGAAAGTATCCTGTACCTCTATAAGGCCACTATTCGCCCATGTATGGAGTATTGCTGTCATATTTGGGCCGGTGCATCGGCTACTAGTCTCTCGCTCCTTGACAGGGTTCAAAAGAGAGTCGCAAATCTGATAGGCCCTAAACTGGCATCTAAACTTCAGCCTCTGTCCCATCGTCGAAACGTTGCATCCCTCTGCCTGTTCTACAAGTATTATAATGGTGAATGTTCTGAAGAACTGCAAGCACTTGTGCCCCCACTACGTGAACACCCTCGACAGACCCGACAAGCTGCAAAATCCCACCCCCACACTGTAGAGATCCCTAGATGTAAAAGATCTTTCTACTCCAGTAGTTTCTTCCCCAGAACTGCTAGACTTTGGAATTCCATTCCAGGTCACTGCTTCCCCAACTGTACTGACATGCATAAGTTCAAGTGCAACGTGAACCAACATCTCGCTGCCCTAATCCCTACATAGTACCCCAGTAGGTGTTTCCCCTGATAGTAGCCCCCTGCACCAAAGTGGCAATGTGCCTTGTTTGGGGTGAAAATGTTAAAAAAAAAAAAAAAAAAAAAATTACTACAATGCATTTGTGCCAAATATGAATAAACTAAGGTCGCCTTTAAAGGAACTGTTAAGGAAAGACCAAAAATGGGTTTGGACGCAAGAGTGCGAAGAAGCATTTCGGGAAATTAAAGTGACTTTAACGTCTGACTTGTTTCTGGCACATTATAATCCCAAGCGTGAAATTATAGTTGCAAGCGATGCCAGCTCCTATGGCATAGAATAAACGGAATAAATACAAGATTTGCTCCGGCAGAAAAAAAAACGAATAGCTGACATATATGGTTTAGGGTAAAAAGAAAAACAAATCTGTTTGAACATAAGAGACACTACATTTTAATCCAAGCACAAAGACCGCCGGATAATATACATAAGGCACCGCCAAAAATGGCCGAAAAATCAAATTGTTGTTGTTTTTAAAACGAAATTACATTTATAAAAATCCATTATTTCTGAGTAACTTTTTTTCCAGAAAGATAAAACCCTGAATTTTATCATATAGAAAACAGAATAATGTAAAACTTTTTCTACTATTTTTAATTAAATGTTAAATGTTAAATTTTCCCAAAAAGTTAACAATTGACATTTTTTGTTTTGCACAAAAAACGTAAAAAAAAGAATGGTTTTTGAAATAATTAATTTATTTATTTGTTGTCTAACTAAGATTTAGGATGATTTTCTATGAGAACATGCAAAAATATTATAATATAAGTACCTGGATTTCAAATAATTCCACTTATTCATATAGGCAACCAGTTACTTCGCGTCAATCTAGAGTCTGGATCGACAATGTTTACGTTTGTATTTGATAAAAAGCAAACTATGGAAGACCAAACAGGCCAAAAACAACTTATTTTTCAGTGACGAAAATTTCAATGTATTATTAACGCTGAGGCTGGCCAGTACCAGATAGATGGGTGACCATTTGTATGAGTTTGGTTTTTAATGTGTATATGTGTGGGGGGGAGGCTCCCCAAAATGGGGGGGCGCAATTTGAAGCAGAATAAAAAAATTATTTCAGCGCGTTTGGTCCACCGTAGTCGAAAGGCAGCTAACGTTTTCAAACGGGATCGAAAAAAATGATGGTATTTTTAACACAAAGGGCACAATATTTATCGAATTTTTTTGTATCGATTCTTCAAAGCATGCCCTGTTTAATAATGGTCATGCATTATTCGGCTCGCTAAAAAAAATTGTTAATTTATTTATCAAAGATTTTAAAATGGCTTTTTTCGTATAAATATTAAAAAAAATGTTGTTTTGCTTAATTTAAATTAGTTATTTTACTTAACATATTCACCGAATTTCACACTTCAAAACTCAAAAGCGGGATAATTAAACACAATCGAAGTTCTGATATTCAGATTCAATTTATTTTCTTTTTTAATCTATAATTCTGTCCCTTACAACAACACAATATGTTGTGTTCAGTTTCAGATGATTATTTTAAGCATATTTGTACCCCCTCAAAACGGGGGGGGGGTTATAAGCAAAAAAATATATATATATAAATATCGTTTATGAAAAATAAGTCCACTGTTATAAAGTTCCATTTTGTCTTAATAATCGCTGAAAATTTCGTATTGATCGGATAATTACCTGATTTTTGGTAGATTTTTAAAAAGACGGTCCGTCAAAAAGTACTTACCTGCCCCCCCCCCCCAGTTTTGGCGGTGCCTAATATACATGCTTACACGTGGAAAATAACTCGAGTAACTGTTTTTATGGGCAGGATAGTTATCGTTTTTTTTTTTTTTTTTTTTTTTTTTTTTTACTCTTGTTCAACCCCAAACAAAGAATATTTCCATTTAGGCTACGATTTGGGACCATGTCTCCAGAGGACTATGTAAGGAAATGAGCAAGATGTTTATTTTCGTTACATTTTAACTTCTGCATGTTAGTACAGTCAGGAAAGCAGGAGACAGGGACGGAATTCTGAAGTCTAGTCATCCGAGCAAAGAAACTGTTAGAGTAGAATGTTTTCTGTCATCTAAGGAACGCTACCTTGAAGGAGTGAGACTAGTGGTAGACGCACAAACCCAGACGTGGCAAATATATTTCATGCTTATGCGGATGATGGCATTGTAGAAATACAAGTTACTCGTGGGTATGAGTAATTTTCGAGCACTGTAAGGGGAACCCACCTTCTTTGCGGCGGTATTTGGTCACATTCACGTTGTCTCTATTAAAAGTTGGTTCTTTTCAATTTTAAACACGAAAGCGGAAAAATGTCGTGTCACTGCCATTGAAATTTAATTACATTATGAACCTGATGCAATTTCAGATAAATAAAGACGATATTTTTCGGGTCAACAATGTTTAGAGATCTACAGTTATGCTCTGTCACTTTTGCTATTTAAAAGTTTTCACATTTATTCGTAGTTCCTGTCAAGTGTTCTAGTTATATATATATATATATATATATATATATATATATATATATATATATATATATATATATATTTCATGATGTTTTTAGAGATACAAAATTTAAATATTGCAATTAGGAAAGGAAGACTTTTATGATTCATGATTAAAAGTAAATTTGTATATATACAAATATATATATATATATATATATATCTTCTCTCCAAAAAGGTGGGAATGAAGGGGAAGCAGGAGAGGAAAGAAAAAAAAAATGGGGAGCCAGCTGACCGGTTTCGACCCTCGCTTCTCAAAGCTGTATCGAGGGAATTAATTTTAAAATAAAGAATGAAAGCGATTAAAATAGCGTTTTATTAAATTTACAGGGAATAAAAAAAAAAAAAAAAAAGTGGGAAAACGATTAAAATAAAACGACGTTATGGACGAATACCCTAGAGATTAATCACGTTCAACCCCAGGAGGCATTCCCTTTGCTTGCAAAGAGAAGGTTTCCTGAGTCGAACGTGAATGGTCTCCAAGATCTTAAGATGGTATAATGAATGAGCACGACTAATAATGGTAAAAGAGTCTGTGCTAAAGTTTGCTGCACAAGACGGGTTTTTAAGCAAATGATCAGTAATTGAAGACCCGTATGTGTTAGTAACGACATCAGTTGCCCGGTAGGTTCCATTCCTAATTTTACTGGGTACATGTTGTTGAATTCTTCCATCTAATGTTAATGTCGTTCGACCCAAGTAGTTGGCACCGCAACCACATTTAAAATTGTAAATAACATTACTTTTATTGTGGGGGGGGGGGTAAAACGTCTTTTCGAGAAGATGGAAATAAAGTTCTCGTAGAGAAAACAACACGCACATTGGCAGCAAAATAACATCCATGAACTGCTGAACTTATTTGTTTGGCAAATTTCTCACTTACTCTACCTAACCAAGGCAGACGAAGATAAATTGGACATTTGGCTACTATATTCTCTTTCATTCGAGAGAATTCGGCCAATTTCTTTTGAATAGTTGACCTAATCACATCAAGGGGGTACCCATTTTTGAATAGAGTATCCGTAATTCTTTTCAATTCCTCATCTAATTTTGATTTGGAACAAATCATAAGGGCACGATGTGTTAGGGTCCAAATTAGATTTATCTTACGTTTTCTGGGACAAAATGAATCCCAACGAGTGTACAAACCAGTAAATGTTGGTTTACGGTATATAGATGTTTGGTAACTAGATGGCGTTTTTGTTACCAATACATCAAGGAAGGCTATAGTTGAATTGCTCTCTCCCTCATAGGTGTACTTTAACGCGGGATGCATTCCATTGAGTAAGGAGAAAAAGGTGTTAGCTTCCGTTTGGTTATTAAATAAACAGAATGTGTCATCAACATATCGGAAGTACACCAATGGCTTTATGGGTCCAGATAATAAGCGCTCTTCATGGAACCCAACAAAAATATTTGCCATGGTCGGTCCAAGTACTGACCCCATGGCAACACCATCTTTTTGCCGGTACATAATATTGTTGAAACTAAATTCCACAGATGTAGTGGCAAGTTTCATAAGTTCAATAAAGATGTGTTCAGGAATAGGAGGCGGTGATATCCGGCCACGATATAGAAAATCTGCACAAATATCTATAGTTTCCAAAACAGGGACACAAGTAAAAAGGTTGCTAATATCATAGGAGGACATAAATCTATTAACAATCTTAGACTTTTTAATAAAATCAGCAAAATAAAATGAATCTTTAAGACAATATTTACTATAATATTGTGAAACAGGTTGTAAAATGTCAAAGATCCATTTTGAGACCTTGTGTTGCGATGACCCTACCATGGAGAGAATGGGCCTTAATGGGATATCCGCTTTATGGGTTTTAGGGAGACCATATAGCCTTGGGCGGATAGATCCAGAGGGTCTTATCTCACTAGATACGTTCTTCGGAAGTACACCATTTTTGACCTACTTGACCAGTTTCTTTTGAAATTTGGTTTCCAAGGAGGCGGTTGAATCATGAGTTGCGACAGGGCCCAATTTTTCAAATTTGTCTTTATCATCTAGTATTATCGACATTTTGTCAACATACTCATGATGGTTCAATATAACCACCCCTGACCCTTTATCTGGTCTAGTAATAACTAATGATGGGTCTTGTCGCAGAGTTTTCATAACAGCCAAATGCTCCTTGCGCCATTTAAACTCAGAATGCGACACTGGTGTACTGGCATAACTGTGAGCAAGGTCATTCAATTTTGCCTTGAGATCCCTAGTTTTAGTTTCAGAGACTGGTGCAAGTCTCTCCGCTTGGGCATTTAGGATTTCAAACTCCGAAAACACCTCTTCTCGTTTGACACCGGGCACCGGAATACAAAAATCCAACCCATGATCAAGTACCATTAATTCTGAAGGTGACAAGTCATGGGAAGATAAATTCAGTACGTTACGTCCAATATTTGGGTTAGTAGTACACCCAAATTTTTTATATATTAAGTGTTGCAATTTGTTATTTGATTTAAGAACTAATTTTTTGATATCTCGTTCTTGTAAAATTGCAACATATCGTGCAAAGCGAACTTTATCAAAACACGAAAGAGTGCTCACAACTTCCTTCCATAATTGAACATTTTCACTCTTATATTTTTCTAAATTCAATGCTAGTTTATCCAAAAAATTATGGATAAACGCATTCTCGATTTTTTGTCCAGGTTGCAAATTCGCTTTTTTTATTTTAAATAAAATAAACGAAGGACACACATTATTATTGACACAAGAATGTAAGAATGTTATATTATCTTGCGTCGATCTAATTTTACTTTTAATTTTTAAAATAGAGTTTAATTTCTTAATTAAACTCGAACTGTATCTCGTCTTCAAATATTTCATGATGTTTTTAGAGATACAAAATTTAAATATTGCAATTAGGAAAGGAAGACTTTTATGATTCATGATTAAAAGTAAATTTGTATATATACAAATATATATATATATATCTTCTCTCCAAAAAGGTGGGAATGAAGGGGAAGCAGGAGAGGAAAGAAAAAAAAATGGGGAGCCAGCTGACCGGTTTCGACCCTCGCTTCTCAAAGCTGTATCGAGGGAATTAATTTTAAAATAAAGAATGAAAACGATTAAAATAGCGTTTTATTAAATTTACAGGGAATAAAAAAAAAAAAAAGTGGGAAAACGATTAAAATAAAACGACATTATGGACGAATACCCTAGAGATTAATCACGTTCAACCCCAGGAGGCATTCCCTTTGCTTGCAAAGAGAAGGTTTCCTGAGTCGAACGTGAATGGTCTCCAAGATCTTAAGATGGTATAATGAATGAGCACGACTAATAATGGTAAAAGAGTCCGTGCTAAAGTCAGCTGGCTCCCCATTTTTTTTCTTTCCTCTCCTGCTTCCCCTTCATTCCCACCTTTTTGGAGAGAAGATATATATATATATATATTTGTATATATACAAATTTACTTTTAATCATGAATCATAAAAGTCTTCCTTTCCTAATTGCAATATTTAAATTTTGTATCTCTAAAAACATCATGAAATATTTGAAGACGAGATACAGTTCGAGTTTAATTAAGAAATTAAACTCTATTTTAAAAATTAAAAGTAAAATTAGATCGACGCAAGATAATATAACATTCTTACATTCTTGTGTCAATAATAATGTGTGTCCTTCGTTTATTTTATTTAAAATAAAAAAAGCGAATTTGCAACCTGGACAAAAAATCGAGAATGCGTTTATCCATAATTTTTTGGATAAACTAGCATTGAATTTAGAAAAATATAAGAGTGAAAATGTTCAATTATGGAAGGAAGTTGTGAGCACTCTTTCGTGTTTTGATAAAGTTCGCTTTGCACGATATGTTGCAATTTTACAAGAACGAGATATCAAAAAATTAGTTCTTAAATCAAATAACAAATTGCAACACTTAATATATAAAAAATTTGGGTGTACTACTAACCCAAATATTGGACGTAACGTACTGAATTTATCTTCCCATGACTTGTCACCTTCAGAATTAATGGTACTTGATCATGGGTTGGATTTTTGTATTCCGGTGCCCGGTGTCAAACGAGAAGAGGTGTTTTCGGAGTTTGAAATCCT
>NC_136491.1:103420251-103525251 GCF_053919585.1 Euprymna scolopes
AGCAGCTCCTCCACAGGTGTGGCGATAGTACTTCATTTTAGGACATATTTGGCTTTTGTAGAAGTAGAGGATTGCGTAGGGAGTGAGTTAGCTTCTGGAGCGGTAAAATAACGCAGTCATTTTTTCCAGCAACCTTAGCAAATGATTTGATGTAAGTTTTCTCTTTCAGGTCAGGATAGAAGCTCAGTCGAAAAAGATTGTCGAATCAGGATTCTTTGAGTCGAGAGCCATTCATATTAATTGGATCCAAGTGATTTTTTTCCTTTCTCTTGCGTAGTAACGCGAATTTTTAATAGAAGGGATTTGGTCACAGCTTTGAAAACATTTCGTAAGGTTAATTTTAAAATTAAAAAAATATAATTGAAATATTTTATTAAATGATTCGAATGATATTTCTGGACTATCAATGAAATATACCTTTTTCAAAAAAGTCTAAACATAAACGATTTAAACTAATTAACGAAATATCTTAAACATTATTTGGTTTCTACAATCTCAACAGGTTTTATTTGCAGGAAAGTTTACTTTACGAAAAATTGGAAGATTTTTTTAACACGAACAATACATTAATATCGGGAAATTGTCGCTTCATTGGTATTGCAATTTGATTAGAAAACAGAAGATTGGCATTAGTAATGTATTGAAGCTTATATATCTATCTATGTACCTATCAAAGTGAAAATGTATGTGTGTGTGTGTGTGTGTGTGTGTGTGTGTGTGTGTGTATACATTTCACTACGCAATAACGCTATCAATTTTCAGTCTAGAGATTCGAGATTTGACATAAGGGGCAGTGAGATTTGGTAAAATTCTTTTAATCGGTTTTCGGCCAGAAATCTAGCTTTCAACAATTTGTATCTTTTGAAATCTGTACCAAACTCCTACGCCAATTTTGAGTCTAAACACTTAAAATTTTAAATGTAGGTAACTTCGACGTGGATCCAAATTTTTAACTGGATTTGAGCCCTGAAAAAAAATGTTATGGGGTAAAAATTGAAGTCAAAGTTAAAAAAAAAAAGAAATTGACCTCTGTGGTCTCTACCAAATTACTCAGCCAATTTCTGGTCTAAACATTTGAAATTTGACATAAAAGGTATTCACACATAGGGCAAGTTATGTACAGTAGAAAGAGCCCGAGAAAAGCCGGGCTAAACTGCTAGTTCAGAAATAGGGCAAGCTTTTTATCGGTTTGCGTCGAAAATTGAAGCTGCCAAAGGGGTCAAAATTCAAAAGTTTTGACCTTTGCGGTGTCTAGCAAACTACTCAGCCAATTTAAAGTCTAAATATTTGAAATTTATACATAACGGGCATTCAGATATGTGCCAAGCATTTTAATCAGTTTTGGGCGAAAATTTGGTTTCTAAAAGGTCGAAGTTTAAAGAGTTGAGTTTTGAAGATTCTACTAAATTTATCCGCTAATCCTGGGTATAAAAACTTGAGATTTAAGATGTAGGTAAATTGGGCATGGGTGAAACTTTTTATTTTGATTTTCTACCAAAATGATAAACGTTACGGGGTAAAAATTGGGGTCAAAGTTTAAAAAAAAATTACCTATGCGGTCTCTAAAAATTTACTCGGACAATTTTTGGTCTCAACATTTGAAGTATTACATAAAGTGTACTCACAAGTAGGGCAAGTACTGAACATGACGGAACTGCTAGTATATCTATAATAGCGAAATTGTCTGTGTGTCTGTCCCTGTGTGTGCGTTTCCCTATCAACTTACTCTGCCAATTTTCAGGCTACAGACTCGAGAGTTGACATAAGGCGTAGTGAGATTTGGAAAAAAAAATCTTTTTAATCGGTTTTCAGCCAGACATTTGGCTGTCAAGGGGTCAAAGTCCAAGGATTTGACCTTTGAAAACTATACCAAACTCTTCCGCCAATTTTGGGTCTAAACACTTGAAATTTTAGATGTAGGTAACTTGGACATTGATCAAACTTTTGTATTCAGCCAATTTTGGGTTTAAATATGAATTTTTTTTAATAAAGGGTATTCAGACATGCAGTAAGCTTTTAAATCAGTTTTTGGGTGAACATTAGGCTGCCAAGAGGTGAAAGTTGGAAGAGTTGACCTTTGCAGACTCTACCAAACTACTCCGCCAATTTTGGGTCTAAACACTTGAAATTTTAGATGTAGATTACCTGGACATGAGTTAAAATTATATATATATATATATATATATATATATATATATATATATATATATATATATATATATATATATATATATAAAGTATACATAAAGCCATGAAGAGTGCACAGGGCCCGAGCAAGCCGGGCTGAACATCTAGTTTATTATAAAAACGAAAACATTTTGCGAGTCAACACTTATTTAGAAATCTAGAGTTATGCTCTGTCACTTTTCTATTTATAAGTTTTTCGAAGCTATTCATAGTCCGCGTTAGCAACCCTGGTTTTGTAAATACAAAAATCTTATTCTTCGCTGACTTTTCTATGTCAAGGTTTTATATTAACTGACTTTAACCGTCGTAAGTTCGAGAGGTTAGTTAATGCTGTTATACTACTACTACTACTACTACTACTACTGATAATAATGATAATTGGCTGGGCGCCCGGCGTTGCTCGGTCGTACAATACGCTTAAAGATGATATGTTCATTCATTTTGTGTATATATCATTATAGAATCAATCTTCTATTGAATATCATATATTACGAGGAATAATTTACCCCATGGATTTATTAGCAAAAAAAAAAAATAAATAAATAAATGAAATAAAATAAATAATAATGATAATGTAGTGCATCAACATTTGTTTCACGTCAGCTGACGCTGAATGCCCTGAAACCTCAA
The DNA here is from genome assembly GCF_053919585.1 of Euprymna scolopes. Taxonomy (NCBI): domain Eukaryota; kingdom Metazoa; phylum Mollusca; class Cephalopoda; order Sepiida; family Sepiolidae; genus Euprymna; species Euprymna scolopes. The sequence goes on from NC_136491.1 coordinate 103,423,069, forward strand.
ATCTGATAAATGTTTAGTTTTAAAATATGAAACAAAGAAATGATTTGCGGTGATTTAAAATAGTCCTCTTCTTTTATCGTAAATTTAATTCATTAATAAGGAAACAATTAAAATTAGATGGTGAGCTACACCCGGGCTTCTCAAGATGCTAATAACTCAGGTGTTTTTTAAAAATAAAAAACATTTAGTATGATTTTATAATTTCTCTCTTCGAGGTAACGTAAAATATGATCCTGTAAAAATTATTCTTTTTATCAATAAACGATTTTAGGCTGGGATATTTTTCAATTTTCGATACTTATCGGATGAATTTCGGCACAAAACCTATCTAAGAACACTGCCAGACATATGCATTACTTTTGTGTTAAATTTCCAAAAGATAGGTCCAACCGTTTCGGAACTTATGAGGAACTCTCTCTATATATATATATCTCTCTCTCTCTCACACACACACACACATACACGCACACTCATAAAATGATTTTTTTTATAATCGTAAAGATAATATCAATAATAATAATAATGCTAACTAGGCTCAACATTTAGCAAGGTTGAGCCTAGTTAGTACTAAACATGGGATTTCCAGTACTATGTATGCTCTCTGCCTATTTCGGCATTGTTTTCCAGTCAACTTAGGCTCTCTCCTTGCCACTAGATTCAAGCAGTACTGATTCAGGAGAGGTATGTTTGGATTTTGCACAATCTTTGCTTCACAATTACAGGCGCAGCTACCATTACAGGATGTCCATTGTCTTTTGAGACAGAACGGAAACACCGAAATAGACTAATTCGATCTTCTTTTTGTTTTCATTATTGTTGAGGTCTCCATGTTTAATAAAAACGATGCACTTTCTGACTTTTGGGGCTGGGAGCAAAATGCATTATTTGCTCTGACACAACGTTTTCTCTTTTCTGTCATTAGTAAGTGAAGGAGAAATCTTTCTAGACTGATGTCATTTTTATATTTGTTCTTATCCAGAACTACATCTTTGGGAAGTTTGATTGTTCTCACATTAAAAAACCGACCTTGTTTATAAATCTACATTCATGGGGAGGCAAGTAAATAATGATAAGTTTTTAAATAATGAAAGCACGCAATTAATTTTGAAATTGCTATGATACACACACACACACACACACACACACACACACACACATATATATATATATATATATATATATATATATATATATATATATGTATTTAACAAAAACAAAGACACCAAAGAATGGGTTGATAGCAACAATTAGTGCATTTCATCGTTAGTTACAATGGTTTCAAGACTATTCAGAAAAATTCAAACATTACGAGGGGCGTGCAATAAGTAATGCCCCTGATCCACTTTCCATAGCAGTAGAGCAACGAAACTTGGCACAGTTATTAGTCTTTCTCTACATAGTGTTATGCATTTCTCCCATCCTTTGATGCAGCTCTGGACTGGGGATCGTTTGTGTAGAACCCCTACGTTGGTCCTCCAACAACGACGTGACTTCAGAAATCACGGCAGCATCATCTGGGAAACACTTTCCTTTCAAAAACAAGTTTATAGCTGGGAAGAGGTGAAAGTCAGAGGGTGCAAGGTCAGGAGAGTAGGGAATAGAAACCATAAAATCATTATATATATATATATATATATATATATATATATATATATATATATATATATATATAATGAAGGTAGAGACCCTAAAATCATTATATATATATATATATATATATATATATATATATATATATATATATATATATATACATACATATACATATATATAATGATTTAGGGTTTCTACTTTTAACATGGAAAATACCTTAACTCCATCCACAGTAGAGGAATGGAAGCAATTGTACTAAAACAAAACCGGCGCTGCTAGATCAAGCTCTGAAAATACTGGCTTTCTGATCTAAAATGCATCAAACGTTGGTGTCATTTGTTTTTCACTTTTCCTTTCTAAAACTCTGTCATGTTCCTCAAAGTTAAAATCAAAAGCAACAATTATTATCTACAAAACAATCCAAACAAACACCATCCCTATAATATTCTGCATGATCTGTCCTTAGCTAATCCGTACGTTATGCTTAGAAAAAGGCCAAATACAATTTTTGAAAGCTAAATTGGTTTTAAAAAAATGCCAAATTCGCGAAAGTTAGCTTTAACAAGTACACTCTGGCAAACCTGGGCAAACATATGAGAGTGATTTCCCTTTGATGTAGCATCGTTTAAAAATATCATTGTCAAAATATGTGGTCATTGTTTTAATCTCCCCTCTTCCCCCTGTCTCGTTCAAAAGAAAAAAGAGGAAAATGTCATGAGCTTTTTCGGTACTAGCACGTCAGTACATTATTTTCGGAATTTAATCATGTCAAATCACGTGTCATTTCCTTTTGACGGATAGATTGTTGCTATTTCCTCTGATGAGTTAAGGGAATAATAGATTCACTGATTGATATAATAATTAAGTGATTGATTATGCGCTACAAAACAGATGCTGTCAAAAATTGTAAATGTCAACAGAATTAAAGGAATAAATAATAAGATGGTCAACATCATGAATTTTGGAATATAGTCTTTTGCCATTTATTCACTATATATACATATATATACATATATATATATATATATATATATATATATATATATATATATATATATATGGTCATCCACATACAGTACTGTTTCGCTGTATCACAGCTCATCACTGCGGCATGTTAGGCAACTACCTCAAACCAGAATCGAATCCCAACCGCCCAATGGCACTTTTTAAATGGATATCGTTCCAGAAAAGCATGAAAAACTCGATGTAAGGAGGTAAAATATCACTTTAAGGTAATAAATAAATAAATAATCAACAGCAAGTGTAATAAGGATAGATTCATTCTCTTTAAACAGCAATTATTACATTTTTGTCAGAAACGTCGCTTCTGGTGCAACGCAGTATACACATTTACTCGCGGGACCCAACACCTTGTAGCAGAGTACGCCGCAAGGAACACAGGACAAGCAACAACTCGGCTACTTCTGTTTTGCAACAACGCCATTTTTCCTCATTCTCCTGCCACGCGTGACTTCTCGTTATGATTGTAACGTCACCAACGTCTCTAACGTGATTATCTTCTTTAACGTGCTCTCATACTTTTTTTTTATAGATTTTTCCTTACAGTGACGTCATTTCGCATTTCATATGCATTTGCATACTCACGTTCACGATCGGTTACAATGGCATGTGAGGACTAAAGTGTAAAATAAGGGAAACGAAAGTTACGAGTTTGGGGCACTGAGTAAGCCTAAGGTTCACTTTCTACTCTTCAAATTTAGCACTAACTCTTGCTTGGTTTATATCGGAATTTTCCATTACTTTCACGTTACACTCGCTCTAATCCTATTTTGAAAATACCGTTTTAACATTATTTTTGCACACCCCCATCTAAATATTGCCAGATCCCTATCTCTTGATAAAATACAGGAACGTTATCTTTAGACAACGAATCATACATTCAAACCGGGAAAATATCGTGTCACTGTGATTAAAAATTTGATTAGAAAACTGGAGATTAAAATCGCGAATCTAATGCAGTTTCAGATAAACAAAGAAGACATTTGGCGGGTAAATACTGTTTTGTAATTTAGAGTTATGCTCTATCAATTTTTCTATTTAAATATTTTCGAAGCTATTTATAGTTCTTTTCAACAACTCTTGTGTTGTAAATAAAAGCATTATTATATTCGCTGAATATTTTAAGAACCTTGTCATAATTTTATTATCACTACAATTATATAAAGGGAACATTGTCGGTGTGTTTGTGTGTCTATGAGTTCATTCTCTATTAACTCTCAAACCGATGGGCCGATTTTTATGAAATTTAACACAAATGTACTTTATGTTTCTGGGAGTGTTCTTAGATAGGTTTTGTGTCGGAATGTATTCGATAAGTATCGAAAATTGAAAGAAGGAACTGGTGATTTTAACCAAAATTTACACCATACATAGCTTACTACGACAAGTGCATTTGAGAAGTCTTATTACCACAAAAGCTGAAGGGCCCGACATATAAAACTAACAACAGGTTCTTTGATATGACGGGGGGGGGTAAATGTTTCTGATTGGAGCACAATTTTACAATGATACTTACCTTTTGTATTTTAAAATTTATTTCAGGCTTTAAACTTTATTTTAAGCCATTATATATAAAAAAATAAATTTATAAAATGAGCAGTATGTTCTCTTCAGTGCAATGTTTATTACAATGTATTGTGGACTAAGTTACTGCAATGAGGCATATTAATCCCCCCTGGTGCATCGCATTGAGTCTCCAACTAGAGCAGACAATCAATCGATTTGATTGCAAAAATTGGCAATTTTACAGATTTCGATGACAATAAAAATATGGGTGATATTCATTCAATCTGGGGCAACGTCGGGTCTCCCTGTTAGTATTTTATATACGGCATGCTTATGTCCAACGAAACATGACTTTAGTGCTTTATATAAAAACACACACACAAGGAATTTATTATAGTATTAGATAACACTATAGATATGGCTTTTGCAGGAGATAAAAGTAAATACGTAGATTTTCAAAGCCTAACGCCATTTGGTGTAAAATAAGTCATGGTAAGACTAGTGTTTGCAAAGTTGGTTTAAAAATACTTATATTGAGGCAACCTTTTTTCTAGTCAAACAATGACATTCTGTATCTAGTCTGGTGCACTGCAGCATCTACTGTAGCTATACAGTTCGAAGCTGGAATTGGCTCTTCGAATACAAGCGGGTGATAAGAGACCGACGTTTGCCCAGTTACCAGGGGCCCCTTCTCGGTATTGTAGATAAAGTCAGATAGAAAGGCAATCCAATACAGTTGGAGCAAGCGCAGCTGCAAGAATTGCCAGAAAGGTGTTGCAATGCTTCACCATCCTCCGATCGGGACTCCAAACCGGATTTTTTGTCGGTGTTTATTCCCTTAGCCTTTGCCTTTCTTATAAGCGACCTTATTAAAGAGAGTTACTTTCAAATAGGAAAGAAAATACCACTCCACACAGTAGACCATCTAATGAGTTTGGATCTTGAAGATTTGGGAGCGAATCTTTATCTACACCGAATTGATTACATAGATATGTCATCATTAATAAACTAAAAAAATTATATGTCGACAACATTTAGTTAACATGGTTGGAGATTTATTGACGACCTTGTATGTATCTCTACTATAATATAAAATGAACTTTATGAGTTCCCTATGGACTTCAAAACGGCGGGTCATTTTTTTTATAATTTCACACGAAGATGTCTGATATGTATGGGAGATTTCTTGCATAAATGTTATATTGGAATGCATCCGATAAATAACGAAAATCGATTATCGTAAAAATCCGATTAAAGTAAGAAAAAGGTTTTGACCAAATATAACACTAACATCACAAGTGCATTTAAGAAATTTTATCATTGCACAAACAGAAAGGTCCAGCCTATGAAATCAACTGTAAATTCTTTTATAAAACAGGGGCGCGTTCGAAATGAATGCTTCTATTTAGAGCACAATTGAACCATGATTTTTGTGCGTTTAAATTTAATTCAATTGATTAGTAAAAATAATTTCATAAAATGAACAGTCGATTTTTTTATAAGATAGATGCTCGTTCGAACTGAATGTTTCTGTTTAGAGCACAATTGAGCCATGATACTTGACTTTTGCATTTTAAACTTCAAGTTGGACCATTATTTACAGATAATTTTATAAAATCAACAGTATATTCTGTAGAGTTCAATGTAGACTACAATGTAATGTGAATTACGTTACTGCGAGGTGTTGCGAACAAGAGTAGGTAATCAATCGATTTGATTAAAAAGTGATCGATTTCGCCGATTTTGATGACAACAAAAGTATGGAAAAGTGGATCAGCTGGTGATCCTTAATTATTCCCGGATAACGTCCGGTATCTCTGCCAGTTAATTATAAAGAGGAGTTTGGAAATCTAATATATAAAAGGCTATATGTCTGTCTGTCGCCATATTTTCAAACTCTATCTCTAACGAAACTAAAAGTCGCAGAGCTGCGCTAAAGGCCTCAATTGATCGGATTTTTACGAACGTTTCTTTTATGGATCTTTAGCCGGTAAAAATAGTTTTTAAGGGGTCAAAAATGTGCCAAAATTGAAAAAATCATTTTACAGTTCATACATTAAAATTATTATTTTTTATTTTTAATCAGTTCGTATGCGTGTCATGTTGGTACAATCGTAAAGTCATCAGCTTTGAATGCTACTGTTTTGCTTTCAGTTTCGATTCTAGCTGATGGCATCCAAAATACTTTTTATTTTTACTTTTGAAATCACGACTCTATAATGATATATACGAAATCTGGAAAAATTAAAATATCATATTTACGCGTATTTACAATCAGGAAAGCCCCCCCCGGCAAGTACTAAATATTTGCTATATCAAAAGGAGTTATAATGTTGCTGTGAATTCACCAGAATACCAGGTACATTTTTTTTTTTATTTGTATATAAATATTGAGGGTCAAATATTTATCTATAAAAAAACAACACATTTTTCTTTCACATAATCTGTATGCCGTGTAAAATAGCACCTTAACTATGTGTGTGAAAAGTGACGGTGGTGAAATGGAAAACGATACGGACTAACAACGTGGATGTCTCCAGTTCGAATTCAATTCGTCCCACAAAAAGGCACATTCACTTGAGATGTTGTCAACCTTCTCGTAGTCCCTCCGGTAAGTACCCGATGGCTTTCTCGAAAGAATTATGAATAAAAAAAACAAAAAAAAAGTAAAATAAAATAAAAATATGGGGGAAACCAATGCCAAAAATAGAATCTGTCGATTGATACGCTATGATGTTTTACGCGAGCATTATTTTCGAGTTTCTAAGAATATCATTACTTTAAAATTGACAGATTGTTATACCCTCCATTACAGTTTCTAATTAAGTAATAAAAATAAGTAAATAAATCTGTCCCCTCACATGTGTGTATGTGTGTGTATGTGTCTTATTAACTAGATTAATATAAGGTAACGACTAAAAGTTTCAGCGCTAAATGTTTTAATTAATTAATGGCACCCAATGTATTTTTTTTTTTAAATTGAAATTATTACAATATATTGGGTACAATATAATATTCAATAGAGCATTAGCTCTAAAATAATGCATACGAAATCGGCATGAATAAAAATATCAAATTTAAGCGTATTTTACTACAACAGTACGCCGGCGGTTGGGTGTATATATTGAGTATGTAATAATCAATAAAGTTTTGGCCCTACAATAATAGATACGAAATCCCCATACATTAAATAAGTTAATATATATTCATATACACGCCGAGAGGCCTGCTTATATATATATATATATATATATATATATATATATATATAGAGAGAGAGAGAGAGAGAGAGAGAGAGAGAGAGATAGATAGATAGATAGATAGATAGATAGAGAGAGAGAAAGAGAGAATAAATGACAAAAATTTACATTCCAAAATTCATGATGTTGACAACCTTATAGTTTATTCCTTTAAATCAGTTGATTCATACAATTCTTGACAGTATCTGTTTCATAGCGCAAAATCAAGCACTTAATTATTATATCAATCAGTGAATCTATTATGTTCTTTACTCATCAGAAAAAAATAGCAGCAATCAATCCGTCAAAAGGAATTAAAATGTGATTTGACATGGTGAAAATCCGGAAATTGAAAGAGAAGCTGCAAATACTTTTATATTTTTCCATTATGCCATATTGAATTTTAATCAAACAATATATATTGCTCTGTAATCACATTGAGCTTCTTATATAAGGATTGATATATAATAAGAAAAATATATTTTTACAGAATGTATATATATATATATATATATATATATATATATATATATATATATATATATATATATATATATATATATATTCGTATTCAGAAACGCAGCCTCGACTTTCTTCATTCTATGCACAAGTTATCTATCTTTTTAGAATATTATATTGACTTCACTCATTTTTCCCCCTGTACCCATTTGCAAATTATTTCACTGAATTTTGCCTTTTAAAAGACATTGAAATATCTTCCAGTAACGCGATTCCTTTTGATTTTTACTTCTGGATACCGGACTATACCGACATTTCTTGGATTTTACCGTTGTTGGATATTCTACTCTTCTCTGGATCATCCATTCGCGTGAAATCATTTTTCCTTTTTTTCCTTATTCCCTCTGCTTCACTATTTGTTAAACTTTTACCAAGTAAGCTCTTTGGCTTACTTGTAGTTTCATTACATACTTTGCAAGCAAATTCCGATTTCGTATTTTGCTAACTCCTACGCTAAAAAAAAAAAATAACGTTTATTTTCCTAGTATTACGTTGTGATTTGGCTTTCAAGCGCACTTGATGCGTATTTTATTTTATTCACATTAAATTAACGTTTCTATATGGAACTCATAGCCTTCGCGTTATTGTCGGTTGCGTACGCACTGTTGCAACATTTTGAAATACAACCGCTGAGATACAACGCGCGCCTCTTTACAAACAGACTTTTCTTTCTCCCACTTTACAACATGGTGAGAAAGAAGAAAAGAAAAAAAAGAAGCAAACAACATGCTGAGGATGGAGTTTAGGCTCGAAATATATTTATGTTATAAATTTCAAACAAGTAAAATATTTGTTTATTTTCCGAATGTTAAGCTGTGATTTGACTTTCAAGTGTAGTTGATGTGTATTTTATTTTATTCAAATTAAATCAACGTTTCTATATGCAATTCATACCCTTGGTGATATATATATATATATATATATATATATATATATATATATATATATATATATATGACAAAAAGTTTATATTTCAAATTCTAAGATGTTGTTTATCTTACCGTTTATTTTTTTCAGCATGTTAAAATTAAATCTAGATTTTTGTATTTAGATTTGATTTTATACGAAACTAATTTTTTTATTTATTGGATTTGTTTACGATATTATAGTTATTTGGTCAAATATAAATATCTGCTCAGCTATAACCTAATTAGTACATGAATAAATATTTGTATTGTGTATATTTTAACCTTCTATTACTGCCATTTATTTAGAGTTAACTAAACATTTATTTTCATAAAATGAAATAAATCTTAATTTTTCAATACGTTCGTAAATTTTTTCGTTCAAGAAAACCTAATCTATATTAGAAGTATACTGTATTATCTCGTTTACATATTTTAATCTCTTTTATTATGTATTTTATGAGTTATATATATATATATATATATATATATATATATTCATTTATTTTAAATTCGTTTTATATTTACTTTATTTATGTATATATATATTATATATTATTTTATTTAACTTAGGTAAGTCGCTGCAATAAGTTTACTGTTTCAGTCTTAAAAACATTTTTAGGCAACAATGAACCTCTAGTCTTACTCAAGGTCAGTAATGTAATGAAAATGAAAACTAAAAAATCTATGGGATATGTTTACTGACTACTATGCAACTGAATAAAGGGTAGCAGATCAAGGAAGACATATCCTTAAGTGTAGCTCTCAGATTCAATGAACGATGACTAATGTAACACTCATTATTTAACACCCAGAGGTAGAAGACTTACAACAAAATAAACACTGAAATTTCGTAGATCGACAACTGTTAAACCGCAGAACAAGTATGAAACATTGAAAAGATATATAACGGATTATTAACGATAACAAAATAAAACTCTCATCAATATGAAACAAAGAATATTTAATGAAAATTAAATTAGGGGCATAAAAAGTGAACAGACTCCTCCGTCAGAACTAGAATAGAAAATATAGGAGAAGAAAACCACGATACAAAGCGTTTGAGTCGACGGTTGTTCTTTAGAGGGAACCACATGGCTTCATAATGGACCGACAAAGACTGGATGGGAAACCGGACTTGAACCCCAGATAAGAAAGCTTAAAAATATAATAAAGCTGTAAATCGGATGAATGAGAACAAAAAACGATGGGAAAGGGAAATACGACAGATAAATTAGAATGGCTGAATAAAAAACACGAAGAACTAAAACAAAAGACAGCAAGTAAAGAGATAAGGTTGTGGCGATACAAATACAAATAAGAACAGTAAAAACAAAATAACAATTGAAAATTAAAGCCAGTTTTATCAAAACAACCGAATAACCAGACTCGACAGAACGAAAATACTCAAGAGATGTGGAAGCGAAAGATATAAACAGAAAACAGAAATTCCAAATAGCTGAAAAACATGAAAGAAAATGATACTGAAATTGCTGTAGAAACACTAACCCTAAGGAAAATGGCAAATTGGAAAAAAGCCAGGCCTCGATGGAATATATGCATATAAGTTTAAAGAATCTGGACTCTGTGAGAAAGACTGAAGCAAAACTAGAGATGTATCAAAGAGACATTTCAGTTTTCTATATCAAAGTTCCGCTCTTTACATGGATACAGAATTACATTAAGTATATGTCAGCTACTAAACAAAGCAAGCCTGAAAGAGATCCCAACACTAGCGTTCAATCTCCTGGGGTCCTGATATCTAAACAGAAGGTCTTTTAATGTCAAATTATTTTACCTCTCTCGATAGCTATATTGGTAAAAGATGCGGCTTGGGCTGTAAATGTTTTGCTTTCGATTCTAATACAATAAGTCATTCATTCTAGAAGTTTTCTTGAGAATCATTCGGTTGATCTGACTGGAATTTCGTATAGACATTCATGGCAAGGTACAACGAACTAAGTACTATAGTATACGTTCGCTATACAGTTAGAGGTTAGTAGTTATTAAAAGCGTAATCACGTTGACACACCGGTTCTCGATAGATATTGAAGTTAACAACATTAAGCCGAGTCAGTACCAGATGAGTCACCAATTTGGAAATTCGAGGCGCTGTGTGTAAGGGGATGTCGACACCCCCACTGCAAGAGTTTCCTCTAACGGGTATATACATTTCCTCTGGAGAGTGAATTTCATATACCCATGTAACTCCCTCTTTTGGAGAAGGCCAGTTAAATCCGTATAGAGTTAATGCCGTTTCCAAAAGTGATTAGTCACCACAATACGACATTTAATCTACAAGTTTTGCAGAAAGTATGTATTCTGTTAAAATAGTATAACTTTTGCTCATTTTTTGACGGGCTAATATGTCTAATATATATATATATATATATATATATATATATATATATATATATATATTTATATATATATATGTGTGTGTGTGTGTGTGTGTGTGTGTGTGTGTGCAGCCTTAAATCAACCTCGACAGCGTGTTAAAACTATCCCTTTCATCATTCTTCTGACAATTTCTCTTTCTTTTTATAATATTTCCTCCTTGAACCCATTTGTGATTGATTACACAGAATCCTGTCGTTTGGATTACTTCAGAACATCTTCCATTAAAGGATGTCATTGGATTTACCTCTGGATCCTCTACTTTTACGAACATTTTGGATTTTACCGTCTTTGGATTTTCCACTCGTCATTGATTTGAACATCCATTCAGGTGAAATTATTTTTGATTTTTCCTCCACTCTCTCTGCTTCACTGTTCTTCATTTTCACGCTAGTATGATCTATTCCATACTTGGGGTTTTATTAAATATTTGAAAAGCAAAATCTCATTGTGCATTTTAATAATTCCTCTCTTCTGATAAAAAGGAAAGGATTTCTTTGAAAGTCCCTGGATTAAGGGCAATCCATTTTATTTGCGTTTCCTTTCCGAAAAATAAATATATTTTTAACTCTTGCTGAAGTGTTTTCCAACATATTTTATTATATCCTTGTACTTATATATATATATATATATATATATATATATATATATGTGTGTGTGTGTGTGTGTGTGTGTGTGTGTGTGTGTTTGTCTGTCTGTGTGTCTGTGTGTGTCTGTAGAAATATTTATTTTAATATATACCAATCCTTATTTAAAAAGCTCAATGTAATTACAGAGCAATATAGTGAATAAATGACAAAAAACTATATTCCAAAATTCATGATGTTGACCATCTTATAATTTATTCCTTTAATTCAATTGACATTTACAATTCTCGATAGTATCTGTTTCCTAGCGCAAAATCAATCACTTAATTAGTATATCAATCAGTGAATCTTGTATGCCTTTAACTAATCAGAAGAAATAGCAACAATCAATCCGTCAAAGGAAATAAAGTGTGATTTGATATGATTAAACTCCGAGAATTCCAAGAAAATACCTTTTAATGCTTCCATTACACCATTTGGGATTGCGTATAATTAAACTACGTAGACGACAGCACTCGACGCGTTATTGCCGAAATAGAGCGTAATTTATTAGAGTTGGTGAAAATTGGATCTTTAGACCACGCCATATAGGCGTGAGCCACAGGGCTACATGTTCGAAATTGTATTTAAATTCTAAATGCTAAAAATTAATCTTTGGAATAAGTCACGTATTCGTAATATAAAAATATTCTCTTTGATTTATCTATATAGTTATAAATCTATTATGGACTGTCCAGCCGTCCTTTCTTCTTTGTTTGCTTGCTTGTTTGAATCTTGTATTCGACGATCGTGCGAATCCATCTTAAAAAAAGAGGCTGACAGGTGAATATATATATATATATATATATATATATATATATATATATTTTTTTTTTTTAAAGAAAATAGTTGCACACTATTTGAAGAAAATTTCTTATTTCATATTCCTGCTCGAAACTGGAGCGAACGCACACGTCAAAAATGTACAGCGCGTACTTTTAAATTTCTTCTCCAGGTCGTTCTTCCTCTATAACAACAAAATAAAGAAAAAAAAAACTACGAACTGACTAACTACCTGATGAAGCTATTTTTAGCGAAATATTGGATTTACAACACCAACACAGGACATAAAAAATGATTTTATCATTTTCCTGACACCTAAAGTTTTCAAAATATTCAAATTTTTATTCAAAACAAGTGTCTTCAAATAGTGTGCAATTATTTTCTTATTTGGAATATAGACTTTTGTCATTTATTTGTTATATGCTCTGTAGTAACATTAAACTTCATTCAATTTTTTTATTACATTTTCAACCCAAACAAGTAAGTTGCCACTTTGGTGTATGGGGCTACTATCAGGGGCAACAAATACTGGGGTATTATGTGGGGATTTGGGCAGCAAGATGTCGGTTCACGTTACACTTGAACTTCTGCATGTCAATACAGTTGGGAAGCAGGGACCTGGAATGGAATTCCAGAGTCCAGCGGTTCTGGGAAGAAACTACTGGAGTAGAAAGATCTTTTACATCTAGGGATCTCTCCTGTGTGGGGTTGGATTTAGCTGCCTGTCGGGTTTTTCGAGGGTGTCTACGTCGTGGGGGCACAAGTGTCTGCAGTTCGTCAGAGCATTCACCATTAAAATACTTGTAGAACAGGCCGAGGGATGCAACATTTCGTCGATGGGGCAGAGGCTGAAGCTTAGATGCCAGTTCATGGAGGTATGAATAAAAGGTGAAATATAATTAAATAAACATATTTTCTCATATATTAGTTTGACAAAGAAGTTCTTGCGGAATTTAAAATTTTATTTTCAAATAAGTATTCGTTATAGAACCTTTATTTCGTATACCATTTTAAAGAGCTTTTCGTTCGATCTAATCGTTTAAATTAGAATCGTTTAAAAGTAATTGTCTTCTTTTCAAAAAGTTTAATACAAGACGCAAAAAAAAAATTAGATTCACACAATTTCCTTATTTAAATTCAAGCTAGGTAGAGAAGCTGCTGAAACAGCTAGCGATATCAAAAGTAATATAAAATAAAACATCTGCATTAATATTTAAGCGTATCTTACGACCGGGCAACGCTGGGCGGCTTCTAGTTTTTATTTAAAGTTAATCGCCTTTAACAATACCCCTTACTTTCAACTTTCAACGTTATTTTCATGGCAAGTGCTCAGCTGGGCTTCAATCTATGCCCCCCCCTTCGCCAAACTTTCACGAAAAACTCTCATCTAGCCAAAACCACTATCAATAATTTCCCACACTCATCTGTGCCTAAACCTAAACATAGATTCCATAAACAAAGCTTCTTTCTTAGAACTGCATGCTTGTGAAACTCTCTTGCCTGTTTCCAGTTGACTACAATTTGATTGTCTTCAAGTCCAACGTAAACAAGTTCTTGATGAACCGCCCCCCTAAGTAATCTAATTTACAAAATTTCTACTTATGTTTACTATGCTATAATCACATTGACTAATGTATACCCATTAACCCTTATCCTCGGGTGGCCGCCAGGCTTTGATAAGTGGTGCCTATTTGTAAAAAAAAATTTTAAAAAAACTTAAGATAGAAGGAAAACTAACTGATATTTAAACCAAAGAGAAAGGCACAAAGGATTCATAAGGGTGTATTTCCGGTTAACTTTTCCAAGATAATTTATTGACCTGTCTTGGACTAGTCAAGCGGGTTTTAGCTGATGGCGACCACATAGTTAGTTTAATGACTTTTAACTTCAAACACACTGACCGATTTTTATGTTATTGCAAGACAAAGCTGAAGTAATTAATGCTTCATTTTTTTTTGTTGTTTCCTTTATACGACTCGTGACCTTTTTGTTCACAACTAATTACTCCATTTCTTGGTCTTTTGTAGTTGTTGCAACTTTTTATTTTGTTGCGGCATTTTTTTTAGATGATGATTAACGATGTGTATGATTTGGATTAATCGGACTACTATTCTCATCTTGAATATTAGTCTCACGACGTTTTAATCAATGTAACCCTTCCCATTCATTGACTACAAACTTTTACAACTTGGGAATCTTTTTGATGAACTGGGACTAAACACGTTGAATAAAAATTAATTCTGCGTGATCATTTACTAAGGGTTGAGGTTTCAATCCCTCCTAAAAAAATGATAATTATTATGAACAGAATAATTTTTTTAAGACCCTTACCTGGTTATGGGCGAGATAAATGGAAATTTTACCTTATTAGATTAAATGAAGGCATCAGTTCAAAGTGACGTATTGATTCCCAAGTTCGACATAAAGATTTCCAAGTTATAAAAGATGCACATGAAGAAGGCCGGAGGTTACATAGTTGGAAACTTTGTAAGAATGTAACGCTTTCAATCGCAAATAAAGTCTTTATATATATATAGGTACGGGTGTTTATATGTCGACTTTTTCCGTTTTTCTTTTTTTTTTTACAGTCGTTATCGTTTCGTCCAGTGGTAGCTTTAGAAATAAATTTCTTTTCATGATAAAAGAGGACAGAGAGAGAAGTTCGCTGAGATTTTTCATAAATGGTTTTATTAGGAGAGAACTCACTCTTGAGAGAGAAACTAATGCTATCCTTTCGTTTCTGAATTTTTTTGAGATGAAGATTGGTTACTCGTACTATTGGATGCTTCGGACTAATGTTCTCATCTTGAGTGCCATTTTCACAATATTTCGGTAAACATATGACATTTTCGGGTGTATCTTGTCGAATTCGGGAATGTTTCTGTCAAACTCGAGAATTTGGGCGAAATTTCGAACGAAAATCCTATTTACTTGACGGGGTAGCATGCTTTTTATTTCGTCTACCCTTTTAGAGTAACTAATGACTGTGTAGCTTTTCTGCTAAAACTAAAACATACACAAACATTCATTTACTACTAGGTACAATACGTACCTTCTAGATTCTTCTTTCTCTCTTTCTGTCTTTTTTATTAATTTCTTTCTTTGTGCTCGTCGCTCGATATTATATCAGTCACGGTTTAATGATTAATGTTTACTTATTTTTCCCCTCTACACATCTAATTTTACACATTAACTAATTTGTCAGGATAATACGTCATTTTATCATTCTGATCACTTCCAGACGGAAGACGATGTTCACTTAGCTTCATTTTATAGATTCATACATTTACACATTCATTTTTTTACTGAAGCGCACTGAAAGAATATTGTAATTATTTAGAAACCCATTGCAAACGTGAGGAGGGGGATAGTGTTTTGCAACTATTGCATACTTTCTTCTAAGAAATTAATAACAGATGCTGTAAATCTTAAGTTTAACTGGAATATACTTTTTAAAGTTTACTGCTTTAAAATAATTGCATGGTGGATACTGTGAATACATTCTAACATAAAAAAAAACACTTCTCTACGGTAGGAAATAGTGCAAAAACAACTAATACAAATATAATAATCGCTCAAAAACAGAAAATGAAATACTGGTAACGTTAAAATGATTCTAATTTTTCATAAATACTCGTAAATTATTTTGGACAGTATGTTAACATACATGTAGAAGTAAAAGAATATACATAACGTCTTTTAACACTTGATCAACTTCTACATATGCTGCAATTCTGCTAAAAAACTATATAGAATCTTTAAGGTCTTTATAATCGCTCTAAATTATGAAAGTAAAATATATATTTTGCATATAATAAAATACATATTTTTCATATATATATATATATATATATATATATATAAATATGCATGTATATATATGTATATGTATATGTGTATATATATATATATAAATTATGCATAATATGTATTTCATTATATGCTAAATATATATTTATTACATGCAAAATATGTATTTTTAATTTATGAACTCAATCAAATTGTGTTATCGGATTCAGAACTTATATCGTCGTTTGAATATAGACTTTTGTCATTTATTTCTTATATGCTCTGTAGTTACATTGAGCTTAATTAATTAAAAGATTTGTATAAATAAAGGATGAACCATAACTGAATAAATATCTTTCCTCATATATATATATATATATATATATATATATATATATATATATTTATATTTATATATATATTTACATATATATATATATATATATATATATATATATATATATATATATATATATATATATATATATGTATTTTTTTAACAATCAATTTTAATACCTTTTAAATGGTATTTTATTGATAATTGTACCAATATTGACTTCGGTTTAGCTCGATGAGAATTCAGAGCAATATAATTTATATAATCGGAAAAACAACACCTTTTATTTATTAGTACACAATTTTTGTTTTTATTATTTTTTAAGACATGTTATTATATATTTTTTTCTCCTTAGTCTGACAGCTGTTTCGAAGGGTAAAAAGACAAACGGTTGTTTTAATTATAGCATACCGAATCTTCATTATTTACCGTTCTCTTCAGAGACAATTAGAATCAAATTAATTACAGTCAAAATTTGTTTTTTAAAAAAAACTCACATGGGGATGGAATTTTTTTATCGAGGTTGCCATCTTTAAAAATTTTTCCATGGGATTTTTATATATCTATATTTTCTTTTTGTTAGCCTTATTTTCGTATTTTTTTGGTTTTTTAATTTCTTTCAATTTATGTATCTAATATCCATTATGTTAATTCTGCATTCTTATTTTGTTTCTTCTTTTATTACGTTTGATTTATTATTTACGAAATTATTAAATTAATTTTTTTAACTTCTTCTTAAGCTAGTAATTTTTTCTTATTTTTAATTACGTTTGATTTATTATTTACGAAATTATTTAATTAATTTTTAACTTCTTCTTAAGCTAGTCATTTTTTTTTCGTATCTCTTGGGTGTTTACGTTTCATTTTATTTTTTTGGCCGTCTATACATATTTTTTCCTGTTATTGTTTTTTTTCTCGTATTTATTTTATTATTAGGCTAAAATGGTTATCATTATGTACATATTTATTATTTCTTATTCTTATATTATGTTTTTTTGTTAATTATTTTCGTTGTTTCCAATTTATAATTTTTAGTGTCAAGTTTACGGTCTTTTCTGATTTTGTGATTAAAGGGAATTAACTCTATCAATTCTTTGTTTCTTATTTATTCAGTCATTAACTTACATCTTTTAGAATTTGTGCATTTACCTTATAATTTAGTAGTCAAAGGGAAATAACTTATTTATTTTTTGTTATTAATCTTTGTCATTTTTGCTAATTTTAATTTTTTTATTAATCATATTATTATTTATTGATCATGTGTATTTATGTTGTGTTCAGGTTTGTTATTTATAAGTTTATTTGCTATTCTAATATTTTTTATTCATTTATCTTAAAAACTCGGTTTTTTTGGTGAAAAGAAAATATTTTTGTTCAGTTTTTTGTCTATCTATTTGTTTACTTATTATCTATATCTTGATATTAGGAACTTATTTTTATGCAGACATATTTGCATGTTGTCTGTACGGTGATTTAACAATGAGCTTTTATCAGATGTTAGTATTTTGTAGGATTCTAGTAAACATAAGGAACATTTGCCTGATTTTGATGGATGATAACTTTTTGCCCTACCTATCACGGACCATTTCAAAGTGTACTCTATGTTTTTGCTTTTTAACTCACGTATCCATTCCCCAAGTGCAGTGTCATTATTATTTTTCTTTCTATTTGTTTCCCTCCCACTATGGTTATTATTAGTATTATTAGTATTTGCTGTGTTATTTATTATATTTTTGCTACTATTATTGTTTTTGTTAAATGATGAAATATGATTGTTTAGCCGGGTTTTAAACTGAGTGCTCGTACTACCAATGTATGCTTTTATACCTCTATTAGTTTTAACTTCACATTTATATACAACATCTGATACGAGGCAATTTCCTTCTAACGGGCATTCTATAGCTACACGGCAGTTGCATCCACGGTTTTCATTCCTATTATTTTCTAAGTTATTATTATTTGCTTTTTCTATTTTTGCTCTGTTCGTTCCTATTATATTTCTAATTAAATTTGGTGAGGTTGAGTAAGAAATTTTTACAGTGTTTTTGTTTATGATTTTACTTAATTTATTGCTTGGTGGAAAGTTATTATCTATTATTTCATAGAATTCTTTTGGAATATTATTTTTAATATGTATAGAGTATGGGATGTTGAACCATGTTTGTTGCTTCCTCCTATTCTTTCTATTTGTGTTAGTGTTGTTCTCCATTCTTATTGTTTTTTCACGAGTGCTGGTACTTATGTTGTTATCAGTTCTGTTATTTGTTTCTATTTTATTTCTATTTCTATTCATTACTCTATTATATGATATTATATTTACATTTGTCCTAAAGTTAGTGTGTTCAATATTATGGTTCTTTATGTACTGTATTTTTTTATTGTAACCTGATTTTTTTATTGCTTCGTTATAATACTCCCTATTTTTGTTAAATTTGTCTTCATTAATTGATATTTTAGATAGTCTTTTAGATATGTTTGGTATTATTGCAGCTTTCATGGATGGTGGGTGATTAGATCTATTATCAATGTAGTACAATGCCTGGTTAGGTTTGTGGTAAGGTTCATATGTTTTATTTATTATATCTAGGGTAAGGTCCAGAAAGTTAACGGTTTTGTAGTTTTCATTGAAGGTTATTGTTAGCCCTAAATCATTAAATATTTTCTTTATCTTAGTTTTGGTGTTCTTAACTATTCTTATACTACCATTTATGTAAAACAGAGCATCATCACGATATAGCCCACCTTTTAGCTCTGGTATCTCTTCGCTTAGTTTCTGCAATATGTATAGGCCTACTACATCAGTTGCCTGACTTGAGTCAGCCGATCCCATCGTGATGTCGAAGTTTAGGTCCCTGTTATTCCTAGTCCAAAGTTTATTATCATATTTTATTATTGATCGTCTCGCTAAGTTAACTATATCTGTTTCTATTTTGGTTATGGTAGTGAGAGTTTTTGCAAATGATATTGCATCTTTAAAGAGTTGTGGTGTTATGGAGGGATAATATGCGTCTATATCGAAGCTAATTAACATACTGTTACTTCTAATACTTATATTTTTGAACCAATCTATTACTTCATCTGAGGATATCCATAGGTGGTTTGTTATTTTCTGTTTAATGTTAGGTATAATTCTATCAAGAATTTTTTTACTTATATTTCCTATGTCAGATATACATGGGGATATCAGCCTAATGCTAGGGTTTATATTAAAGGTTTCTTTGTGGTCTTTAAAAGTAAATCTTGGGGTTAATGGGGTAAATACCTCTATTTTATTGCTAATGCCTATTTCTTCACATATTTCTTTAATGGATGTGTTTATGCTATCTAACTCACTTTTTTCTGCAATTCTATATTTTTTCCTCAGTTCTGTTAGGATCAATTCATTATATTTATTATAGTCTATGGAGTAAATGTTCATAGTTTTGTCTGCAGGTACCTTCAGCATGTCATCATCTTTGATCTTTTTAAATGTTTCATTTATTTTTTGTAGTCTGGGATTCATGTATTTTTGTTTTTTCTTCTTTTTTAAGCCTTTTACCATGTTTAGCATATCAAGTTCGAAATTGTCAAGAGCAGGGATGTTTGGTGGGCTTTTTCTCGTTTTGATTCCATATTTTTTATCAAATTTTGTTGGTTCTCTATTGTTTCCTTCGTTTCTTGTGTTACTGTTGCGATCCTGTTGGTTTGTTTTGTTTTCCCCATTTTGGCACCTCATGTTGTGATGGTATACCTTCCATCTAATCCTTTTTATGAATTTTTGAACAGACTGCAGCATGTCCATTGTGTACTTTTTATGGTCCGGTATTGCTACGTTCTTCGGGGAAAATGGTATTTCTTCCTTTGGGAACATTTTGGTCAATTTAAAGGTTTTTATTAAGCAGCTCAAACTTTTGGAGCAGATTTATATGTATTTTTTTAACAATCAATTTTAATACCTTTTAAATGGTATTTTATTGATAATTGTACCAATATTGACTTCGGTTTAGCTCGATGAGAATTCAGAGCAATATAATTTATATAATCGGAAAAACAACACCTTTTATTTATTAGTACACAATTTTTGTTTTTATTATTTTTTAAGACATGTTATTATATATTTTTTTCTCCTTAGTCTGACAGCTGTTTCGAAGGGTAAAAAGACAAACGGTTGTTTTAATTATAGCATACCGAATCTTCATTATTTACCGTTCTCTTCAGAGACAATTAGAATCAAATTAATTACAGTCAAAATTTGTTTTTTAAAAAAAACTCACATGGGGATGGAATTTTTTTATCGAGGTTGCCATCTTTAAAAATTTTTCCATGGGATTTTTATATATCTATATTTTCTTTTTGTTAGCCTTATTTTCGTATTTTTTTGGTTTTTTAATTTCTTTCAATTTATGTATCTAATATCCATTATGTTAATTCTGCATTCTTATTTTGTTTCTTCTTTTATTACGTTTGATTTATTATTTACGAAATTATTAAATTAATTTTTTTAACTTCTTCTTAAGCTAGTAATTTTTTCTTATTTTTAATTACGTTTGATTTATTATTTACGAAATTATTTAATTAATTTTTAACTTCTTCTTAAGCTAGTCATTTTTTTTTTTTTTTTTTCGTATCTCTTGGGTGTTTACGTTTCATTTTATTTTTTTGGCCGTCTATACATATTTTTTCCTGTTATTGTTTTTTTTTCTCGTATTTATTTTATTATTAGGCTAAAATGGTTATCATTATGTACATATTTATTATTTCTTATTCTTATATTATGTTTTTTTGTTAATTATTTTCGTTGTTTCCAATTTATAATTTTTAGTGTCAAGTTTACGGTCTTTTCTGATTTAGTGATTAAAGGGAATTAACTCTATCAATTCTTTGTTTCTTATTTATTCAGTCATTAACTTACATCTTTTAGAATTTGTGCATTTACCTTATAATTTAGTAGTCAAAGGGAAATAACTTATTTATTTTTTGTTATTAATCTTTGTCATTTTTGCTAATTTTAATTTTTTTATTAATCATATTATTATTTATTGATCATGTGTATTTATGTTGTGTTCAGGTTTGTTATTTATAAGTTTATTTGCTATTCTAATATTTTTTATTCATTTATCTTAAAAACTCGGTTTTTTTGGTGAAAAGAAAATATTTTTGTTCAGTTTTTTGTCTATCTATTTGTTTACTTATTATCTATATCTTGATATTAGGAACTTATTTTTATGCAGACATATTTGCATGTTGTCTGTACGGTGATTTAACAATGAGCTTTTATCAGATGTTAGTATTTTGTAGGATTCTAGTAAACATAAGGAACATTTGCCTGATTTTGATGGATGATAACTTTTTGCCCTACCTATCACGGACCATTTCAAAGTGTACTCTATGTTTTTGCTTTTTAACTCACGTATCCATTCCCCAAGTGCAGTGTCATTATTATTTTTCTTTCTATTTGTTTCCCTCCCACTATGGTTATTATTAGTATTATTAGTATTTGCTGTGTTATTTATTATATTTTTGCTACTATTATTGTTTTTGTTAAATGATGAAATATGATTGTTTAGCCGGGTTTTAAACTGAGTGCTCGTACTACCAATGTATGCTTTTATACCTCTATTAGTTTTAACTTCACATTTATATACAACATCTGATACGAGGCAATTTCCTTCTAACGGGCATTCTATAGCTACACGGCAGTTGCATCCACGGTTTTCATTCCTATTATTTTCTAAGTTATTATTATTTGCTTTTTCTATTTTGGCTCTGTTCGTTCCTATTATATTTCTAATTAAATTTGGTGAGGTTGAGTAAGAAATTTTTACAGTGTTTTTGTTTATGATTTTACTTAATTTATTGCTTGGTGGAAAGTTATTATCTATTATTTCATAGAATTCTTTTGGAATATTATTTTTAATATGTATAGAGTATGGGATGTTGAACCATGTTTGTTGCTTCCTCCTATTCTTTCTATTTGTGTTAGTGTTGTTCTCCATTCTTATTGTTTTTTCACGAGTGCTGGTACTTATGTTGTTATCAGTTCTGTTATTTGTTTCTATTTTATTTCTATTTCTATTCATTACTCTATTATATGATATTATATTTACATTTGTCCTAAAGTTAGTGTGTTCAATATTATGGTTCTTTATGTACTGTATTTTTTTATTGTAACCTGATTTTTTTATTGCTTCGTTATAATACTCCCTATTTTTGTTAAATTTGTCTTCATTAATTGATATTTTAGATAGTCTTTTAGATATGTTTGGTATTATTGCAGCTTTCATGGATGGTGGGTGATTAGATCTATTATCAATGTAGTACAATGCCTGGTTAGGTTTGTGGTAAGGTTCATATGTTTTATTTATTATATCTAGGGTAAGGTCCAGAAAGTTAACGGTTTTGTAGTTTTCATTGAAGGTTATTGTTAGCCCTAAATCATTAAATATTTTCTTTATCTTAGTTTTGGTGTTCTTAACTATTCTTATACTACCATTTATGTAAAACAGAGCATCATCACGATATAGCCCACCTTTTAGCTCTGGTATCTCTTCGCTTAGTTTCTGCAATATGTATAGGCCTACTACATCAGTTGCCTGACTTGAGTCAGCCGATCCCATCGTGATGTCGAAGTTTAGGTCCCTGTTATTCCTAGTCCAAAGTTTATTATCATATTTTATTATTGATCGTCTCGCTAAGTTAACTATATCTGTTTCTATTTTGGTTATGGTAGTGAGAGTTTTTGCAAATGATATTGCATCTTTAAAGAGTTGTGGTGTTATGGAGGGATAATATGCGTCTATATCGAAGCTAATTAACATACTGTTACTTCTAATACTTATATTTTTGAACCAATCTATTACTTCATCTGAGGATATCCATAGGTGGTTTGTTATTTTCTGTTTAATGTTAGGTATAATTCTATCAAGAATTTTTTTACTTATATTTCCTATGTCAGATATACATGGGGATATCAGCCTAATGCTAGGGTTTATATTAAAGGTTTCTTTGTGGTCTTTAAAAGTAAATCTTGGGGTTAATGGGGTAAATACCTCTATTTTATTGCTAATGCCTATTTCTTCACATATTTCTTTAATGGATGTGTTTATGCTATCTAACTCACTTTTTTCTGCAATTCTATATTTTTTCCTCAGTTCTGTTAGGATCAATTCATTATATTTATTATAGTCTATGGAGTAAATGTTCATAGTTTTGTCTGCAGGTACCTTCAGCATGTCATCATCTTTGATCTTTTTAAATGTTTCATTTATTTTTTGTAGTCTGGGATTCATGTATTTTTGTTTTTTCTTCTTTTTTAAGCCTTTTACCATGTTTAGCATATCAAGTTCGAAATTGTCAAGAGCAGGGATGTTTGGTGGGCTTTTTCTCGTTTTGATTCCATATTTTTTATCAAATTTTGTTGGTTCTCTATTGTTTCCTTCGTTTCTTGTGTTACTGTTGCGATCCTGTTGGTTTGTTTTGTTTTCCCCATTTTGGCACCTCATGTTGTGATGGTATACCTTCCATCTAATCCTTTTTATGAATTTTTGAACAGACTGCAGCATGTCCATTGTGTACTTTTTATGGTCCGGTATTGCTACGTTCTTCGGGGAAAATGGTATTTCTTCCTTTGGGAACATTTTGGTCAATTTAAAGGTTTTTATTAAGCAGCTCAAACTTTTGGAGCAGATTTATATGTATTTTTTTAACAATCAATTTTAATACCTTATATTATATATATATATATATATATATATATATATATATATATATATAGTAAGTTATAAAATATATATGGCGATTAAGCTACACAGAATATTCCGCATTTTATCCACGCTAGGATAAGCCTGATGAATCCTAGCGTGGATGAAACGCGGAATATTCTGTGTAGCTTAATCGCCATATATATTTTATAACTTATTACCTAGCTCTACCTACGTATTAAGCACTGTTGAAGTAAATACTTAAAGTTTACGCATAAATTTATACTTTCGTATATTAATTTATGTGATTAAATGAAGTAGTTATATATATATATATATATATATATATATATATATATATTCTTTTGCGCTGATGCAGTAGTGTAATTTCTAACAGTTGCTTTCGAAGTTATTAAAAAATATATGCATTAACGGCGGATAATCACTTTTTATTGTAATTAAATAACATGTCGCTGGAAAAATGTGTTATATTCATAGAAAACCTGTTGGAGATGTGGTCGCACTCTTACATACTGCCCCTAAAATTCCCATCTGCCAATTAACTTCGATGATCTTTCGTGACCAGGCGCGTCAATGTGATTATAATTCTGTGTACAGTAATTATTAGCGCTGAGTAATCGAATTGGTTAGTTTAGCCATTAAAATGCGGTTCCGATTGAAAGAGGTGAGCTGTTGTAAGGATATCATTAGTATTGACCGTAGTACTTTTTCCAGAAGCACAACCGGTGCGCGGTTGAGTCACTGCGTATTGTGGATAGAGGTAAATTTCGGTTACTACCTGTTGTCCTGCTTTGAGGGCTGAACCGTGACCAGTGGACAAGCAGGCTGGCAACTGTCATTAACCCCCCCCCCCGAAATCATAATCACTGTTTGTAAGAAGAAAAAAACGTGTGTTGGGATGGGGAGATGAGATTCGAGTCGGCGAGTGCTTTCGTATCGTCCGATTCGAGGGTCGAGTAACGGAAGTGTTATAGCTTTACGCAGGGGTTTCGAAACTTGGGAGAATTAAGTAGATTTGTTGCTATGCTAAGTAGTTAATACTTATCAAAGCCTATAAGCCAGTCGAGGGGTAATGGTTAAGTTAGAAGTGGACGGTGAGACAACACCGTGGTGATAATGATCGTGGTGATTGGGCTAGATTGTGTGATTTAAGAAGACTGCCCAACAAAAAAGTTGTTTACCTTAGACTTGACATGACCATGTAGTAGTCGGCTGGGAAGCAGTAGCGCGGAAATCAAGTATCATGGTTCAATTGTGCTCTAAAAAGAAGCATTCATTCGAACGTGCGCCTGTCTTATAAAAAATCTACACATGGTTTTATAGAAATAGCCTCTCTGCTTGTGCGGAGACAGAGGGGAAATCCTAGGAAAGAAAGTTTGCTCATTAAAGTTTCGTTTACTTTAGGTAGAGAAGGAGAGGATAAACGGTTGTCAGTTGTGGTACAGGGGAACCATAGATTGAAGCTCGGACAAGTTAGCGCAAACCGACGACTTAGTGTACAGTTTTCGCGTCCTATCGATTCCATAACCAATTCAGGATGCTGGGAACTCTAAAGATTGGTACTGTTTCCACGTCGGTCCAAGCGAGTGACAGAATTAACCATCGACTCCGAAATCTTAGCCGCTTTGTTTCCTTACAGTTCCTCTCCTGCAGAAGAGACGTTGCTAGTCTCTCTCGAC
This sequence comes from Euprymna scolopes, assembly GCF_053919585.1. Classification (NCBI taxonomy): domain Eukaryota; kingdom Metazoa; phylum Mollusca; class Cephalopoda; order Sepiida; family Sepiolidae; genus Euprymna; species Euprymna scolopes. Next base: position 103,449,162 of record NC_136491.1, read on the forward strand.
TGTATCAATATTTCCATAGAAGGTACTCGACTGAGCCCCGATATCTGGTACCTCATTTCGAATATTCACAACCAGAACTTGTCTTCTACCACAATTGAAAAAAAAAAGCATTATTTAGGCTGTGGTGTGTCCAGCGTCAAGCCCAATTTACACGTTTGTGCAGGACTACTTCCCCGCAGATTACAATTTCGCCATATTCACAGCCAATGTCAACAGACCCCTATCTAGAATCGTACTAACAAATACTCGGACGATTATGAAAATCATTTCACGTCATTGATCCTTATTTTAAGGAGAATCAGGACTTGATAGATGGTGACATTTAAATAAAAAATATCGCGGGGTACGTTTCGTAAGTATCCCAGTACCTAGCTCTTTTCACATATTGAGCAGTATTGAGGCAGATACTGCCAATCGACACATAAAGATATATTGATCATAAAAGTTTATATGGATACATAAAATAATATATATATATATATATATATATATATGTATAAATCTTGTTATTTAAATGTTATTAAAATTTAAAAAAAACAAAACATTATAAAACTGTAAGGAAGGTATACAAAATTTTAATTATTCAACAAGGAGTACAAATAACAAGAAAACCCTTATTCCATGGAGTTTTAAAAAAATGCAATTCTTCTCACCAGAAGAAAGAGTTTATATATATATACACGTCAGACACGTCTTTTATCCGTTACAGTTTTTGAGATATATATGGTTTAAGTGTGCTCACACCTTCTGGAACAACTTATGTATTATATACTAGATAATTTACCCTAATCTTTACTTTCATTTTCCCAGTCCCTTCCTTTCTGAACAGTCTTTTTTTCCTATTACGTCATATTTGACTTAATCACTTATGACATTATCTGTTATGACGGCATATATGACATTACCGCACATATAATGTGTGTGTGTGTATATATATATATATACATATATATATATATATATATATATATATATATATATATTATCTGTTATGACGTCATATATGATGTATATTGTGAATAAGAAATCAATCAAAGAAACCGACAGGAATACGGCTTATAATTTTTTTTATATATATACATACGTATATAGTATTATATGAAAAGAACGTTATCGTATGTGTGTGTATGTGCGTGAGTTCGTTCTCTACTGATTCAGAAATGACTGGCCCTATTTTTTTTTCATGTTAAACGAATGTACTTGATCGATCTGGTAGTGTTATTACGTATGTTTTGCATTAAACTTAAAATGGAAAATCGATAATCGAAACAATGCGATTAACATCTTTATACATCACAAGTGCCTTTAAAAAGCTTTATCATTGCACAAGCAGAAAGGTCATTCCTTTAAAATCAAGTGTAGTTTTTTTTATTAGACAGTTCGAATGAATGTTTGTCATTAGCGAACAATTAAACCATGATACTTGACTTTTGTAAGTTTAACATTACTTCAAGGAATTATGTAAAAAATAAATTCATAAAATCAACAGGTAACTCTTTGATAAGGGGGACACGTTCGAAATGAATGTTTCTGTTTAGAGCACGTTAGAACCATCATACTTGACTTTTGAATTTTAACCCTTAAGCGATGATATTATGTAAAAATAATTTTATAAAATCCAGAAAAAGTTCTATACAGTGCAACGTAAACTACAATGTATTGTGGGCCAAGTCCATGCAGACCGCATATAAAGCTTCCACCTAGTAAAACAGGATGGGTCTCAACTAAAGCAGGCAATCAATCTACTTAATTAAAAAAATGTCGATTTCATCTATTTATTGCTTCAGTTTGAAGAAATATGTTATAATAAAATTAATGTGTGTTCGTTCGCACCTGACCTCCATAGAATGTAAATATGTCACAAAGTTTAACAAGTTTTTTTTTTAAAAAGGGTGAGGGTCCACAATAAAACCTGAACTTTAATTTTAATTCACGTTAGCTTTTATTTATTTTTTTGAGTTGAATCATATTGTGTCGAATAAATTCACCTCATAAATTCACGTTCTTATAAAAGTGAAAGCCCCCCCCCAAAAAAAAAGTTGGGACTTTAGACAATTCTCGACACAAATTTTGCATAACTCTGTTTTTTTCTCCTTCTCCACTTGCACGTTGCACTCTTTCGAAAATAGATAAATAGATAAATAATAAAAAATAAGAACGTTACTTGTTATCGTGTCAAAAGAAGGACAAAATCCTGCTCACGTGATCGCGTGTCTTTTTAAAAACATTTACATAACCTTTTTATTTTTAATTATATATCTGTTTAAGCTTTTTTGTCAGTGTACTAGAAGGAATTCAGTTGAATACACTACTTTCTGCGTGTTCTTTACATTACAATAGTACAACCCTGAATCCGACGACACAATACTATACCGTTCAATACTGTAAAACTAAAACGAAGCTGTTCTGCTTGAAAAGGGCGCCATTTTCTTCTTATTCATATTTATATCGATTCTTTGCTTTAAAAAACTAAAGTAATTAAATGTTTACTTTTTTAATATCCCATTTTGCTGTTTCGGATTGTTTTACTAAAGTAAGTAAAGCTTCATTATTTTTCAAAACTGTTTTTGTTTCTTTATTTTCGATATTTCGTCGATATTATTTAGTAAGAGTGTTTAGCAGAAAAGCCAACAAACAACTACCCGAACAAATAAATATACAAGAAATAAATGTTACCATAGTCAATAAAAGTTCAGTTTATGTTGACACGCCGGTTCTCGTCAGATCACAAAAGTTAAGCAACGTTGAGCTTGGCTAGTACCAGATGGTTGACAGTTTGGGAATTCTCAGCGCTGTATGTGCTTTCCACTTATCTTGGCATTGTTTCCAGTCGTCTTGAACCTCCACTTGCCACTGGTATTCAACAATGTATACTCAGAAGAGGTGTGGTTGGAGATTGCGCAACTCTAGCCACAAAAAATTCACGCGCGGGAACCCTTACAGTGGGTATCCATAGTCTGTCAAGACTGAAGAAAGCCTTTTTATGTATGTATGTATGTATGTATGTATGTATGTATGAGTGTATATATATATATGTGTGTGTGTGTGTGTGTGTGTGTATCTGTGTACATGTATATATAGATGTGGTTGGTTGGTTGTTTTTGTTTTACGGCATATCAATCCTTTTCAGGTTATTTAATGCTGAATCTAAAGATTTTTAAGAAATTTTTTTAATAGAATATGTTTGTTGTTTTCAAGTTGGTTTCTATTTAATCCATAGTTGGGACCCTAACAAGTACTACGACTCCGAGTCAGAGTGGACCTGGGAGCAATGGCAATTAAAGGGTTGCTCCACACTCCCCAAAGCCTACAAGCTGGGGCCTCACCACAAGGTGTAGTTTAAGGTCATATCCAGGACAATATAGATGTGCGTGCGAATATGTGTATATATATGACGGTCGGTAAGTGCGCGTGTATGTTTTTTTTACAAGGTAGTCACCTCTTATCAAGCCCCGGAAGCCACTCGGGGATAAGGGGTAATATGTGTACAGTAATCAATGGGATAGTATCGTAGTAATCGTTAGTATTGGAATTTGATAAAGTGTCTTACTTAATGGGGCGGTTGATCAGGTAATTTTTTATGTTGGACTTGAAGATTAAGTTGTAGTCAGGTGGAGAACAGGCAAACGGAAGAGAGTTCCACAGGCTTACACTATATGTATATATGTGTGTTGATATGTATATATATATATATATATATATATGTTTATATGAGTGAGTATGTGTATATATATGGGTGCATGTGTATATATATATGTGTGTGCGTGTATATGCGTGTATGCATATGTGTGTGTATTTGTGTATATATATATATGTGGGTGTATAAATGCGTATATATGTGTGCGTATGCATGTATATGTTTCTATGTATATGTGTGGGTGTATATATATACATATATACATATGTGTGTGTGTGTGCGTGTATATATATATATATATATATATATATATATATATATATATATATATAGCAAAAATAGAACAATGGAAATAAATTAAATATTGAAATATTGAGAGAATATATATCTATGTTTACAAGAAAGAATGCTCCTTTAATCATATTTCTCCTTCTATTTATATCAATTCTTATAAAATATGAAGCTAGATTTAACTGCAAAACATATACAAATTCATGACAAAAGTCGATCTCCTAAATTTTAAAATGTTGTCCATCTCACCGTTTATTTCTTTAAACATCTTAAAATGTTAAGTTCTTGGCAGCACCTGTTTCGTAGAGGAGAATAATTCATGTAATTATTACGTGAATTTTTTATTTATTTATACCGCCTTGAACTCATCATTAGAAAATGAACTTATCAACTTTAAAAGAAAATAAAGGCATATGGTAATGATTACAAAAGCCGAAAATCCGAAAATCCGAAAAAAAGTTGCAATTATGTTTTCTTTTAATTACGCCATCTTTGAATTTTAATCATATATTATTGTGTGTATTTTGGCAGCAAGTCATCAGTCAAGCACTTCTGATTGAACATGTCAGAGTTATTCTTTTTTCCGATTTTTCTGGATATTTTTTCAACATGCTAGCTGAAGTAAAAAAAAAAAAAAAACGCTCGGCGAATTGAAAAGATATCCAGAAAAATCGGAAAAAAAGAATAACTCTGCCATTTTCAATCAAACGTGCTTAAATATAAATATGTGTATCAGGTCATGTTATATGCTACTGGCACCATGTAACCCAGTACTACCTGCCTCATGGTCGGGTCAGCGGCGACTAAACTATTCCCCCACTAGATTTCTTTGGTGAAGAGGGTGGCTAGTCTCCCTGAAGATTAAAAACAAGACCTTCGAAAGGGCGAATGAACCCTTTTTTGGGGGTCAACGACCAATTAGCACCGTGTGTGCTTGTGTGTATGTATGTGTTAGGGTGGAGAGTGCTCCCGTAAGTAGTGGTGAAGGCAACCTTTCTGGGAGAAGCAAATCTCTGATTTAAAAAAAAACATAAAACGGGAGACCAGTACCCGCATTAAGCTGGTCTGCAGTTTTACTTGTTGCTGGCTATCTTGCTCTTGCTTGTTGCTGGATCTCAACATTCTGAACCGAGAGAGAGAGACTTAGCTGTCTTACAAAGCTAGGACTCTGTAACATCATCTGAGTATAGATACTCCCTCAGACATTTGTCTATAAAAATGGTCCCGTGGCGATGAAAGTCATTTTTGGGCTCATGGACTTTTAAGTGTCTGAGGGAGTGGCACTCGTCTGACAAGACGTTGCAATCATATATATATATATATATATATATATATATATATATATATATACTAGCAAAAGTATCCGTCATTGACTGGGTTCAAAAACAGCCTACAGAAAATGGACTCTGAGTTATAAAATTATGATAGGTTATGAAAATGGTGTAAAGAGATAGCTTCGGATTTAGGGGTATCAAAACCAAAGCAAAATATGATGAAAGTAAAAATAAAATAGATAAACCACATGATTTATTATACCATACCTGTTCACACTGAAACACTTATCACAATATTCTGTGGATCTATATTATTATTTTTTTTTAATTTAAATTTTTTTTTATTTTCATACTTTGTAGACCAGGCGCGTACGCAGACCTCACAATTTTAATGAATCATCATTATGCCAGATCAAACATCCTCATTCCTTTGTCTCGATACATCTTCTATCATTATATGGATCGGTTTTCTATAATAGTCAACCACATAGGAACCTATTCGTGACCAGACACACACACAGACGTTCAGCTTTATATTAAATATATATATATATATATATATATATATACATACATACATACACACACACACACACACACACACACACACACACATATATATATATATATATATATATATATATATATATACACGAGTGTGTATAATTTTCTTCCTTCGTTAAAGCATAACGTTTTGTGTTCTTGACAATATCCAACGACGCTATCATCGTCCAAATTGTGCCTTTTTAAGCCAGTGACCACGGCACAGCAGTTAAATTGAAACTTGGTAGATTAGTCAGATATAGAGTATTTAGAGTTCACTGCTTGAACTGTGACGCCAGGATCGGAAAGTAAGATTGAGAAGTCAGCCCCCCCTCCAAGTAAAGGCACTGGACTGCAAAAAAGACAGAAGCAAAATGTTGGAAGGTAAACTCCCTAGAACTGCACAGAATCAGCATTTCACTAGGTGTGTCAGAAACTTTGTGAGAAATGTTGAATAATTTGACCCTCTGTCTTTCCAAGCTTATAACTACTCGAAAAATGTAATTCAAACCCTATTTTTTTTCAATTAAAGGAGCAAGGATCAAGGTTTCATTAAAAAAAAAAAAAAACGTAATTAAAAAAAAGGTTTTAAACTTCGGATTTACAGGTAAATTTCTAAAAAACACTACTTTTTGTTTTGTTTTAAATTTGAATATATTATTTATTGATCTTTTATCTTCAATTTGTGATATATAAAACTTTGGTGGGTAAATTAATTGTTTACTGTTTAATAGGTATTTCAAAATAGGGGCGTGAATTAATTCGACCCCCTGTCTTTCCAAGCTTATAACTACTGGAAAAATTTAATTCAAACCCTTTTTTTTCAATTAAAGGAGCAACGACCAAGGTTTCATTTAAAAAAAAATGAAAAAAAAACAACACAAAAACAACAACGTGTTTAAAAAAAGAAGGTTTTAAATTTCGGACTTTACAGGTAAATTTCTAAAAAAACACTACTTTTTTTGTTTTAAATTTGAATATATTATTTATTGATCTTTTATCTTCAATTTGTGATATATAAAACTTTAGTGAGTAAATTAATTATTTACTTTTTATTAGACATTAGAAATATTATATTCTGTTTATTGGAAAGAGCATAAAATTTCACATTGACACTGAAAATATCGTAATAATACACTCAATAGAAAAATTTTGATAGATTTTTAAAGTTTAAAAATTGAAAAATACTGAACTCGTAAAATTCATTTCATTACTGTTTTTTTTTTTTAAATAAAAAAATAATATTTCTATTACTTTTTATACAACTTTAATAGTTTATTTTGGAAGTATAATTCATAAAGAAAATAAACAACCCACTTTTAAAAGAGAAATTACGAGTTTTTTAAATATTTTATTCGCAGTTTCGTGTCAGGGGTGTCAAACATTCCTACAAAAATTCTGATACACCTAGCATTACACCGGAATCAACAGGAACTACGTTATTACACGGATGGTATTATCTCTCTTGAGTTGGAGCGGGTGGGGTGAGGTGAGGATAAAAATCCCGAAGTCTGGTATAGACTGAAGTTTATTTATACCTGATAAGATTAAATTACAGAAAAAAAATGTGAATTTTATTAACCATTCGATGGGTGAGATTTTATGAGGAGGAGGGTGGGCTATTCTATTTCATCTGCCACCCAAGAAAACACTTAGTACATCTCTAACTACACAAATAAATCTAAATAATTGATTTTCCATGAATGCTTTTTTATTTTTAATTATTGGCCTGCGCAATATACACGTATTGTTCTTCTCAGTTCCCCATAAAAAATAATAAAGAAGAAGAAGAAAAAGAAGAAGAAGAAGAACAACAAAAACAATGCAGATTAATACAATTAGAAACGTTTAAGTCTGACGAATTGACTTTCTTTATTAGCCGGTTAGGCACCTCCAATCGATAAAAATGCAATAATTGGCGGGTGGTCGACTATGTTGTTCTGACCCGGGTCACCCGTAATTCTTAACGCGTACACAATCGGATAAACAACTAAAACAATATAAAATGGTCTAAAAATAAAAATATAAAAACGGGACAAACGGAAACAATCGAGAATACGAAAAGGGTAACACAATTAAAAAAAAAACAAAAAAAAATAAATAAATAAAAACAGGCCTGATCTCTGCTGATGACGCACTTCAAACCGAAATTACGCGTCCTGATTGACAAGTGTGATGGCAACCGAAAAGTAAAGGGGACGGGTGGCATAGGTGCGTCTCGGGTTTAGGGACGCCATGTCGAAAAGTTGATGCAGTCAGTTGGCTCAAGTCGATAATTAAGTGACCTTTGACATTGGTTCGAAATATTAGCCCCACTCACTCCCTCCGCTCTCGAACTACCTTTCTAATCCGGCCTGTCTTGTTGAGCGTTAGTGAAGAGCCGCACGTTTAAATTGTACCCGGCGTTGAAACTGGCTCGATGCCTGTCTATCTAATTGCCACCCTTAATCCCGTTTGTCACTATTTATAGATTTAAGAATGTTATGATTATTTACTGTAAAAACATGTTTTTGTTTGGGTTCACAAAATTATGTTTGTTGTTATAAAAACATTTTTGAATACTTTTTTCAACGCGCAAAATTTTGTATTCGACTGATAACTAATAAAAAAAACATACTTTTGATCAGAAAATACAACACGTCTATAGATAACTAGCAGGCCACCCAGCGTTTCCCGGTCGTAATCTACGCATAAATATATTTTAATTCTACAGAAACTGAGTGCATGCGAGTATTATGTTTTTTCTAAACTGTTTACTCCTTGTGAATTAAAAAACAAAAATGAATAATACTCAAGATAATATCGAAACAAAAACCTAAATACAGTGAGTCAAGTCCAATAACTATTAGGCCAGCTTAACACGTTCTTTTAAAAATGTTTTCAAACCTACTTATTCTTAATATAAGAAATCTTTCATATGAATCATTCGTAGTGTCAGAAAACGCCATTAAAAATGCGTGATAAAAAGTGAATAATTCGACCTCCTATCTTTCGAAGCTTATAACTACATAAAAAATGAAATCCAAACCCTATTTTTTTTCGATTAAAGGTGAAAAGACCAAATTTTTTAAAAAATAACAGGTATAATAGCAAATTATGCAATATTTGTGTTTTGAAATCGTTTGAAAAAAAAAGATTTAAAGAAAATCAACGAATTTTGACTTACTTCGATAAAATATATGTATATATAGATTCCAAAAGAAAAATAACTTACCTATAAAAAATAATATTCAATGGATACTTCCATTCTTCATTGTCAAGAATTTATCCATATTTATATTTTATATTCTACTAGCAGGGCTACCCGGCGTTGCTCGGGACCGTATAAACAATGAAAAAACAAAAGCAGATATTGAACATATGTTTGATTCTTAGGGGAGAGGAATCTTTCATCTCTATGTATTATTTGTTTTATCTACCCTAGGACTGATATTGTTCATGTTTTATCCCTAGCATAGGTAATTTACAGCATGTATATGAAATTGTTTTACCTTAGGGAGAAGAGAACAGGTAATATACAACATAATGTGTCTATATTACATCCCTGGCAACGCCTAGAAACCAGCTAGAACATGTATTTCAGTCAATCTTTATTATATCCTGGGCTATGCCGGGAAACCAGCTAATCTCTTTTTAGTGACTTGACCACCAAAATACCTCCCTAAGTGTGTCCTTTCTTTTGAACTTATTAGATATAGGTATCTAGAAATGTGTGTGAAATTTTGTTGAATGCATTGTTCACTATGATTTTCTTATTGTTCTACACAATATCAACTGTAGCGAAATAACACAGTAAACTTAGTGTAGTGTTAGAATAAAGAGCAAAGGAAAAAATTAGAATCATATTTTGTAATTGCAAATCTAAATTTGCTAGCATGTACCAGTATTTGCCAGGTTGTGGAAATTTGGAACTTATAACATATGTAGTGGCCTTTTCCTAGATACCTATTGCTAAAAATTATACTTTCATTTTGTTAGAAAAATCTCTCTTCAGATGCCCTGCATCATTCAAAATAAAAACAAATATTTTTATAATTGTTTCAGTATATTGCTACACAATGTGAAAGTTTTTAACGTTTGTAAAAAAAATCATGAATGTGCTTATATTGCAAAAAAGAAAATATCAGTGCACAGTATTGAAAGTGTTTGAGATTCAAAAGTCTGTAACATTTCTACTAACTTCATAAGATGTCATGTGAGAAACTGAATTGAATATCAAGACATTATCTGAAGCGTTTTTATTTTGGTGTAACATATGTGTTTACAGTGAACCTTAACTTTTAATAAACAGATTGGTATGCAATGACATAGGCTAAGAATCTTTAAAATATATATAAATTGGAAAAATGTGTGAACAAATGAAAAAAAAATGATCCGCTCCACTTGATGACATCAAGCACAGTAATATTTTAGTGAAGAAAATATGAAATTGATGTTCAGTGATTAGTTTGGATGAATGAGAAAATGTAATTGTTTGATGCATAAAAATAACTCAGTTGCTGTATTTGATATTAAGCAGCAAAATATAGTGATTTGAATATTTGGGAAAACATCAAACCAGATTATGTAAAAAGAAAAAAAAAAGATGAAATTAGAAAATATATATTTTATGTTTATGAGTTCTGCCAATCAAAATTTTGTGGCAGAAATTGGGTGATTACCATGCAATTTTATTTTGGTAAAATTCTTAAATTATTAGAATGTTTATTATAATTTCTAATTAGTGACTTGTTATAATCAAAATCCGCCCTAAAGAGTGTCCTTTCTTTTATTAGGTATCAGAGTAGGTATCAAGATTTCTACTTCTATACAAATGTGATATTTCAGATCTGTAGATAAAAAATTTGTTGTATACATAGGTTGACAATTGTCCTCTCTCTCACACACACACACATTCTCACTTTTATACATATAATAGATAGATTATGCTAGATATATTTCTATATGTCTGAACACCCTATATACAAATGTTCAAATCTGTGGATAAAAAATTTGTTGAATGTATAGGTTGAGAATTTTTATCTCTCTCTTTTTCTCTCTCTCTCTCGCTATCTCACACACACGCATTCTCACTTTTATAGATAAAATAGATAGATTATGCTAGATATATTTCCATATGTCTGAATACCCTATATACAAAGTTTCAAATCTGTAGATAAAAAATTTGTTGAATATATAGGTTTAGAATTGTTCTCTCTCTCTCTCTCTCTCACACACACATTCTAACTTTTGTAGTTATAATAGATAGATTATGCTAGATATATTTCCATATGTCTGAATACCCTATATACAAATTTTCTAAACTGTAGGTAAAAAATTTGTTGAGTATGTAGGTTAAGAATTGTTCTCTCTCTCTCTCACACACACACACACACACAAGTTCTCACTTTTATAGATATAATAGATAGATTATGCTAGATATATTTCTATATGTCTGCCTACCCTATATACAAATTTCCAAATCTGTGCCCAAAAATGTGTGGAATATATAGGTTGAGAATTGTTCTCTCTCTCTCTCTCACACATATTCTCACTTTTATAGGTTATATAGGTTGAGAATTTTTTGCTCTTTCCATCACTCACATTCACACTTTTATAGATATAATACATAGATTATGCCAGATATATTTACATATGTCTGAATACCCAATATACACATTTTCAAATCTGTAGATAAAAAATTAGTTGAATATATAGGTTGAGAATTGTTCTCTCTCTCTCTCTCTTTCTCTCTCTCTCACACACACATTCTCACTTTTATAGATATAATAGATAGATTATGCTAGATATATTTCCATACGTCTGAATACCCTATATCCAAATTTTCTAATATGTAGATAAAAAATTTGTTGAATATATAGGGTGAGAATTTTCCTTCCTCTCTTTCTCTCTCTCTCTTTCTCACACACACACAAGCTGAAAATTGTTCTCTCTCTCTCTCTGACTCTCTCTCTCTCTCACACACACACACACATGGTCATTTTATAGATATAATAGATAGGTTATGCTAGATATATTTCTATATGTCTGAATACCCTATATACAAATTTTTAAATCTGTAGATAAAAAATTTGTTGAGTATATAGGTTGAGAATTGTTCTTTCTCTCTCTCTCACACACACATTCTCACTTTTATAGATATAATAGATTATGCTAGATATATTTCCAAATGTCTGAATACCCTATATACAAATTTTCAAATCTGTAAAGATAGAATTTGTTGAATATATAGGTTGAGAATTGTTCTCTCTCTCTCTCTTTCACACACATTCTCACTTTTATAGATATAATAGATAGATTATGCTAGATATATTTCCTTATGTCTGAATACCCTATATACAAATTATCAAATCTGTAGATACAAAATTTGTTGAGTATATAGGTTGAGAATTGTTCCCTCTCTCTCTCTCTCTCACTCACTCACTCACTCACTCACTCACAAACACACACACACATTCTACCTTTTATAGATATAATAGATTATGCTAGATATATTTCCATATGTCTGAATACCCTGTATACAAATTTTCAGATCTGTACATAAAAATTAGTTGAATATATAGGTTGAGAATTGTTCTCTCTCTCTCTCTTCTCTCTCTCTCTTTCACACACATTCTCACTTTTCTAGATATAATAGATAGATTATGCTAGATATATTTCCATATGTCTGAATACCCTATATACAAATTTTATAATCGGTAGATAAAAAATTTGTTGAATATATAGGGTGAGAATTGTACTTACTCTCTCTCTCTCTCTCTCTCTCTCTTTCTCTCACGCACACATTCTCACTTTTATGGATATAATAGATAGATTATGCTGGATATATTTCCATATGTCTGAATACCCTATATACAAATGGTCAAATCTGTAGATAACAAATTTATTGAATAGATAGGTTGAGAATTGTTCTCTCTCTCTCTCTCGCAACCTTACACACACAACCACACGCAAACATTCTGACTTTTATAGATATAATAGATCGATTATGCTAGATATATTTCCATATGTCTGAATACCCAATATACAAATTTTCAAATCTGTAGGTAAAAAATTTGTTGAATATATAGGTTGAGAATTGTTCTCTCTCTCTCACACACTCACATTCTCACTTTTATAGATATAATGTATAGATTATGCTAGATATATTTCTATATGTCTGAATACCCTATATACAAAGTTTAAAATCCGTAGATAAAAATACGTTGAGTATATAGGTTGAGAATTGTTCTCTCTCTCTCTTACGCACACACACACACACACACACACATTTTCACTTTTATAGATATAATAGATAGATTATGCTAGATATATTTCCATATGTCTGAATACCCTATATACAAATTTTCAAATCTGTAGATAAAAAATGTATTGAATATATAGGTTGAGAATTGTTGTCTCTCTCTCTCTCTCTCTCTCTCTCTCTCTCTGGCTACCTCACACACACACACATTTTCACTTTTATAGATATAATAGATAGATTATGCTAGATATATTTCCATATGTCTGAATACCCTATATACAAACTTTCAAATCTGTAGATAAAAAATTTGTTGAGTATATAGGTTGAGAATTGTTCTCTCTCTCTCACACGAAACTGTGCGCTCGGCTTCTTCCCCCCCCTTCCCACCCCAAATGCTTGGGAAACTGTGCACTGTTTTTGTTGGTTTTCAAGCTGCCTCTTCCCCCCCCCCCCACACACACACAGTTTAACAGTAGTAGGAGGTCAAGAGAAAGAGGGTGAGAGAGAGAGAAGAGTAAGTTGGTGAGAGAGAGAGAAAAGAGAAAGAGGGTGTTGGTTTTATATTTTTATTATCGTCTAATATTTTGAAAGCTGAATTTCTAATAAAATGTGCATCTATAGGAGATAATGCCTGGGAATGTGTTCCCCCCCCCCACAGTTTAACAGTGGTGTGACGTCAAGAGAAAGAGGGTGAGAGAGAGGGAAGAGTAAGTGGGTGAGAGAGAGAAAGAGAGAGAAAAAAAAGAAAGACGGTGTTGGTTTTGTGAAAAAAGTTGTTATTTACAATTGTTCGCATTCTTGGCCTTTTGGTCAAGATCAAAGTGTAGTATCTGTTCTTCAGATGCTGCACTTCTATTTCTTGTTCTCTTTCGGTGGAGGAGAAATCCTCCACGACTGAGACAATTTTTATTTTTGTACCTTTTCTCCACGTTAAAAAACGACCCTGGTGTCTAACTCTGTCCCGTGGGGAGGCATAGTAAATAGGTACAATTGTTCGCCATTAGTGGATGTTGACGTCACGTCACGTGACATGACTAAGCGTTTTTTTTTTTTAGTATGAATAACATTTTTTGTTTTAATTATAAAGTCTACACTTAATTTTATAGAAAATGATGTATATATAATAGAAAAAAAAAATTACTGGTTTTGTTGGATTCAAGTGGATCCCCCCCCCCTCCAGTTTAAGAGATAGCAGGTCACGTGGTAATATACAAAATGGCTAGCGTAAATATAAAGATCGGTTTTTTTATCGACGAATATTTTGAAAGCTGAATTTTTTTTTATTCCTGTACATTTTTTCCTGATATTTTTCGTTAAAACTCTTGTATAAATACTATTTTTAACCAGTTAAATACGTTGGAGACATTGTCATGGAGTTTAATAATCTCTAGAACAAAGCAGAAGAGAAATTACAAAAGTATCGGTAAAACAAAGTGTTTGTTTACATTTGTTCGCCATTACTGGATGTTGACGTCACGTCACGTGACATGACTAAGCGTTTTTGGATTATGTAGTATTAACATTAAAATGACAGGTTTTTTGGGGGGCCCCCCCTAGGAGAGAAATGATCAGTTCACCCCCTTTTAATGGTCCGTTTGGTGTGGAATTTCGATATTTGTCATGCGGGTGATCAAGGTTCAATATGATACATAATTTGTCAACTTTGGTTGTGTCTGTCAAAAGTTTGAGCTGACGTCACGTCACGTGACACGTATTGAATAACGTTAAAATGACAGGTTTTTTTGGGGGCCCCCCTAGGAGAAAAACGATCAGTTGACCCCTTGCTACTGGTCCGTTTGACGTGAAATTTCGATATTTGTCATCCGGGTGATCAAGGTGCAATATGATACCAAATTTGTCAACTCTGGTTCCGTCTTTCAAAAGTTTTAGCGTTACAAACAAACATACATACATACATACATACATACATACATACACACCGATTTTTGCCTTTTATATATATAGATGTCCTTTTTAAATAAAATACTTTTTTAAGCGAGTATTAAAAAATACCACGACTTCAGCTCGTCCCAAATAAAAAAGGGGAGATAACCGTCTCCCTTTTTAGAGTTATGAACTATGGTGGCCTGTAAGCAACAGATTTAATGTCTCTTTCTATTGCTGGCTGTAAACCAAAGTTAATAAATATGGGTCACCATAGGTAAAAAAAAAAAAATAGTCCCATTTAACTTATCAGTTTTTGCTGATAAAAAAAACAGTCGACGAATATTTTTTTGTCTTAAAGAAATACATGAGTTTTTGATTTAATATATTTTTTTCTTCTGTATGAAATGAAATGCTTTTTTTTAATATCTAAAAAACAAAAACAATCATTGAATGAAATAGAAATAATTGTCGTAATTAAACGAAAACTTCTGTGCAATATAAAAAGATTATAAGGTTTCACTTGAAAAAATTCAACGTGGTGTTTTTTTTAAATAGATTTTAAACTTTGGATTTTACAGGTAAATTTGCAAATAACTGTTCTTTTTTGTTTTAAATTAGCTTATTTTATTTGTTGATCTTTTATCTTCAATTTGTGATATATAAATTTGAGGTGAAAAATTTTTTTTTTTTTCATTTTATTAAACATTTCAAAACGGGGGGGGGGTGAATTAAAAAAAAACCTTGTCTATAATATAATATTCGGTTTATGGGAATGAGAAAAAAAAATTCACATTGAACCTGAAAATATCATAAAAATTGAACCAATAGAAAAATTTTGATAGATTTTTAAAGTGAAAAAATTAAAAACAATTTAACTCGTAAAATTCAATTGATTTCATTACATAAACAAAATGGCTGCATGAAAGCGCGCAGACACTTTGTAAACACTGTTTTTTTTAAATAAAAAATAATATTTCTATTATATTTTAAACGAATTTAATAGTTTATTTTGGAAGTATATTCCATAAAGAAAATAAACAGGTTAAAAAGAGAAATTACGAGTTTTTTTTTTATATTTTATTCGCAGTTTTGTGTTAGGGGTGTCCAAAATTCCCCCCAAAATTCTGACACACCTAGTGAATCATTCACGCATGTGAATTCGTAAAAAAGTTAATAAACAGATAAAAATCCGATGACACCGACGTATCAATTTTTCAATTTTGACGCATCAGCATCTTTTTTTTTCTGGATGGAAAACGATTAAACAGTTTTCCACATGTCTGAATACCCTACATACCAAATTTCAAGTCTGTAGATCAAATGTTCGTTGAGTATATAGGTTGATAACTGACAGACGCTGGGTCTGACAACAGGACAGGGCGCCGGCCCACAAGTCCAAAAAGATCCAGGATTGGCTTCAGAAGGTGTGCTACGACTTTGTACCCTTCTCTCAGTAGCCTCCCCCCTCTTCTCCTTACTTGGATCCGTTGAACTACTTCGTTTAATCAGACGCCGAGGACATTACCCACATGACCTCCTACAACCCCTACACCGGCCTGATCGCCGCCATCTGCCGAGTATTCGTTGAACCATCGCTGGCGCTTGTGGAAAAAGTATGCTCCATGTTCCGGGCCCGTATCGTGGCGGTGATTGATGCTGAAGGTGGCTTCATAGAATAGATGTCAGCTCTACTAGATAATCAAGTTACCTGAATTAATTTTTTTTCATTAAATTTTTAAAATAAAGATATTTATCGTTTCATCCCCCCCTCTCTCTTTCTCTCTCTCTCTCTCTCTCTCTCTCTATATATATATATATATATATATATATATATATATATATATATATATAGGCTTTGGGGAGTGTGGAGCCACTCTTTAATTGCGATTGCTCCCAGGTCCACTCTGACTGGGAGTGGTAGTACTTGTTAGGGTCCCAACTATGGGTTAAATAGAAACCAACTTGAAAACAACAAACATATTCTATTAAAAAAAATTCTTAAAAATCTTTGCATTCGGCATTAAATAACCTGAAAAAGGATTGATATGATAAAAGATAAATATATATATATACGAGCAAACAGTTAATAAAATATGTTAAAAAACATTTTGAAATGAGTTAAAAACATTTAATCTGCAAAGGAAATACTAGATAAATGGATAGTCCTTGATCCGCGGAGTTTCGAAGAAATACTCTCCTTCACATCAGAGGGTAGGAATTAGCAAAATGCGGGATCGGATTTTGCATGCAGAAGTATTTGATGAAACAACAAGTAAGTCAAAGATCTTACTTGAAAACAAAATAAGTTAAGCAGAGGGAATATGGTAAAGAAAAAGGTGATTACACATTAATGGATAGTCTGGTGGAAGATTAAAAATCCAGTGACGGTAAAATCCAAATGTAAAACTTCAAGAAAGTTAAAAGAATTTCCATTTGTACAAGTAAAATCCAAAGACATCCCGTAATTGGAAGAAGATGGTCCATAATAATCCAAAGGCAGAAATCCATGGAATAATTCACAAACATGTGTACAAGGGAAAAAATAATATTAATAAAAGAAAAATAAGGTGTGCTTTTCACTCTACTTCCGAGACATAACTATAAATAAAAAAGATCTAGGAAGAAAAAGGAGAGAGAAAAGAAAAAAAATGATAAAGTTAAATATAAAATAAAGGGAAACAAAGGTCAAAACGACCCAGACAGGAAATGTTAAAGGCGCGAAAATATATATAGGGCAAAATAATATAGGTCAACTGAAATGTACAGGTTATTAATTAAAAAATGTCAACAAGAGTTATTAAACAACACTAAAAGGAAAATAAAAAAGAAAATAAAAATTAATAAATAAATATATAATAAATAAATAGAAAAAAAAGAATAAATAAATAAAAAAATAAAATATAATAAAAAATAAAAAATAAAATATAATATATAATATAAAATATAAAATAAAATACAATAAAATAAGAAAAGAATAAAGATAAAAATGAAAATTATTTAAGGGTAGAAGATGGCCGGTATCTGCAATTTCAGGAAAAATTTATATATATATATATATATATATATATATATATATATATATATATATATATATATATATAAAGCTATAACTATAATTACTGCCCCTCAAAGTAACAATATAATAAATTCTAAAAATGAACTGATCTCTTTCTGTAAACAAAAGTCTAAATTTAATTATGGCAATTTTGAAATTACATAGTTATTACTTTTACCCTTTATATAGATATAAAGATTTTTCTTTAACTTTATCGTTTTTCGACATACTTCTTAATACTTTATAATTTAATAATCCTTTATTTTAATTCTTTATCTCTTCTTTCCATGGCCGGTTTTTTATCTGCATTTTCTGTTTTATTCTTTAAACTTTCCTATCTATCTAATATATCAATCTACCCACATTTTCATTTTACTATATGCATTTACTTACTTTTTTTCCTGAATTTGCAGATACCGGCCATCCTCTCCCCTTAAATAATTTTTATTTTTTATTTTTATTCTTATTTTATTTTATATTTTATTTTTTATTATATTTTACTTTTTATTTATTTATTTATTCTTTATTTTCTATATATTTATTATTTATTTATTTATTTTTATTGTCGTTTAACAACTCTTGCTGACATTTTATTTAAGTGATGACCTGTACATTTCAGTTGACCTATATTATTTTGCCCTATATAACTTTTCGCGCCTTTAAGATTTCCTGTCTGGGTCATTTTGATTTTTGTTTCCCTTTATTTTAAGCAAAGAATACAGTTTAAAAATATATTTCCTTAACCCATGAGTTTTCCATGTTTATTCACTTCCCCTGAAAAATATTAGCAAATGTTATAAATGGTTTGCACCTTATTTGCAAAAGGTAATACACCTAGAAAAATTAGAGGTTTTTAAAGTTTTAAAATCATCAATTTAAAATTGGCAATCATTCTTAACCCTGTCTAAGAGTGAGAGCCTAGTGATAGATGCACCAGTTTCTATATAACTATA
The DNA here is from genome assembly GCF_053919585.1 of Euprymna scolopes. Taxonomy (NCBI): domain Eukaryota; kingdom Metazoa; phylum Mollusca; class Cephalopoda; order Sepiida; family Sepiolidae; genus Euprymna; species Euprymna scolopes. The sequence continues at coordinate 103,468,045 of NC_136491.1, forward strand.
TAGAATAAAGGAAATTTGATATCGAGGCAGAAAAATGATATTGAACTTAAAATCCTAAACGTATGCAAAATCCTGAGATGGAAGTCCTTGGTAGTGAGGTGGTAAAAAGATCCAACGCATATCGTAGTATTTCAAAGGCACCAGGTAACATTCCCATTTAAACATTTTTCCATCGTTTCTCCTTTGGTTGGATTATATATAAATTATTACATCTAATGATATTTTGTAAGACCGATAACCACTTGATTTGCATACCAGTGACTGCATTTCATTATTCTGAAGTATATATATATATATATATATATATAATTATCAACTGACACGGGTTTCGTCGTCTACGACTCATCAGAGTGGCTGAATCTAATGAGATTCGAAATCGGGACCCTGCGGTAACGAACATAAACCCTTTATCCGCGCGTCCCTCCCGCTCGACTGCCTGAATGTATCGCGATTTATTTAAATGTTATTTTTTGTTTTTTGTTTTTGCGATACCAATCTGGTTAAAGGGAAAATTATTCCCAACTCGCATTTAGGTAATAATGCACTTTCGTAAATAATTGAATTAATTCAAAACGTATCGCAAAAACAAAAGCAAATAGCATCTAAATAAATCGCGATACATCCAGACAGTCGAGCGGGATGGACGCGCGGATAAAAGATTTAGGCTCATTACCGCAGTGTCCCGATCTCGAATCTCGCTAGATTCAACTACTCTGATGAGCCGTAACGCAAAAACACAAAAAACAAAACAAATAATATATATATATATATATATATATATATATATATATATATATATATATATATATATATATGTCCATTTATTTTCAAGATAATCATAAAACAGATCAGTAAACATGAATTTACTGTTTGATATAAATGTGATTGTGGAGGTGTTAATATTTCGAGATAACATCTCTTTCTCAAATATATATCTATTAGTGCATGTATATGAATAAACAATAAAAAGAAAATAATCAAACTAGCATTAACTGAAAAGCACAATAAAAAGTAATAAACAAGAAATTATTCAAAATTTGACAAACAAATGTATTAATAAATGATTAAATGACGTATTTAACACTAAAACTTTGAGCTTAAACAAAGACATAAGTCGGTCGTGAGCCTGTGTTACTCCATCGGACAACGTACATCACGATTACATGAAAATCTGAAACTTGACTGTATTTGTCAAGACCAAGAAGAAATGTCAAGTTCATGGAAAATGACCTTTACTTTCTAGTGGAATGGGCTGTAAATATATGATAACATCTCATGCTACTGGGACTAAATTTTTTCCTTTAACAACTACAGAAAACCTTCTCAACTACCGATTCCCATGACAAAATTACACACTACCTGAACTCATTCTTCAAACTCCTTAACTTTGCATTCACAAGCAACAGGAAATGGAACACAACGAGGACATTTTCAAGGCTGCTATAGAGAAGGTGGGCTATTTCTGTCGTGCTTGAAAACTACTCACTTCAGACAACATATATATTTACAATCCACACTTCGCCCTTGCAGTTAAAACTGGTGCATCTATCACTAGTCTCTCACTCTTAGACAGGGTTCAGAATGATTGCCAATTTTAATAGGTTCCGCACCGTCGATCAAGCTCCAACCTCTATCCTATCGCCGCTGTGGAACATTTCTGTATCTTTTTTACAAGTACTTTAATAGAATGTGATCTGTTACATCCATATCACTTGTGTCCCCCTCGACATACCATCTCCCGACCACCCCCAACAAGCAGCAAAATACCACCCCTTCACTATTGAGATTCATAGAAACTATTTTTTTTTCGTCGCAGTTCACCAGGAAGACACTTCACATGCCTTCCTGCAGTGATTAAAACTAGATATTAAACATTATAGTCTACATTGTACTGTAGATAACCTACTGCTGATTTGATCAAATTATTTGTGATAATGGCTTCAATTAAAATTTCAAATATAAAAGTCAAGTATTATGATACAATTGTGCTCTAAACAAAAAACTTCATTTCGAACGCACCCCTGTCTTATTAAAGAACGTTAGTTTTATACGGCAGATCTTTCTGCTTGTGCTGGAATAAAACTTCTCAAATGCACTTGTGATGTTAGGCTGTAGAGAGATGTTAACTTTCGTCAAAATCGGGCTGTTCGTTCTTTAATTGGATATTTTGGATCATCGATTTTCGATACTTTTCCTAGATATTCCGATACGAAATCAACGTAAGAACACTCGCAGTCACATGAAGTGCGTTTCTGTAAAATTTTAAAATAATAAGCCTGACCGTTTCGGAGTCAATAGGGAACGAACACACCCACAGATACACATACAAACACACGCATAGACAAAGTGCTTATATATATATATATATATATATATATATATATATATATATATATATATATATATATATATAAGTATAGATGTCATACCAAAGATTGTCGATAACAAGAGATGTCAATCCTTGAAATAAAAAATGAAAAGCATTTGAATATTTGTCCGTTTTAAATTCTTGTAATTTATGTGCATAAAATCTTTAGTTGTTGCATCCAAATACAACTGAATCTATAATTTAATTGTTCGTAATATTTAAATAAAAAACACATTTATATATCATGCTAATTTCTATCATTATACATTTTGCTTTTTAATTAAAGTGTGTGAACGTCTGTATTTGCATTCCTGAATAGATCATACGATCGCATGTTTCTAAATTAAAATATTATTCTGAAATAGATTTTTGGCGCTTCTACACTATTGGAACAAAATTCTGGAAATCGTAAAACTGAATTTCACATGAAAACAATCATATCTACGTATTCCTGGTATTTTAAAGATGATGATATCCAAAAATTACGAAAATCGATGAGGTAGAAAATTATTTATTAAAGAAAATAAAACATAGAATTTGAATAAAACGATTGTAAAACACAAGGGAGTTCAAAATGGAGGTAATTTCACGTTTCGATTTAAACAAGATGGCCGCAATTTTACACCAACTGACACGATTAAAGTTGTTTTTATTTTAATAATTCAGTAATATTCAGGTAATTTCGACTGCATAATTTTGAAGCTTCCATTATAATTTATTAGAATTGTAAAAAAAATTCAGTAGAAACTATTATTTTATTTTTATCTGTAAACTCTATTTATCGACCACAAAATTTCGTGCTAATAGTGTAGAAGAACGTTTGTTTTTAAACACCACAGTAGGGGGTATTCCAATTCCTGCTGTATTTATTTATTTTAACCTGAAATTATAAAAATTGATCAGCCATCTCATAAGATGTACACTAATAAAATAGTGAATTTTCAGCATCTACGAAAATTTTAAATGTCCGTACCAAAGAAAGTGTGGAAACTTATTTAAAAGCGCCTCGTATTTTTATAAAGAAAATCATTTTTAAACGAATATGGATAAAAAAAATTGCCTTAATCATTCAAACACGGTAGTGTTTGAATATATGGTTTAGTGACAGTTTTAGTTATTCAGAACTGCTTTAAAGCTTAATCGCTCACTCATTTTTTGACCAAATTTCAGTTTATAGATCACCTTTTCAGCTATATTGTGATTTTTTTTTTCAATTTTCATTCAGTAAAACAAAACTTATGATGAATTAACTGGTGTTAAAAATCGTAAAAAAAAAACTGTAAGGAGGTGAGCGACGTTTTTTATGACTAGTTTTCAGCGACCAGTGTTGCTATTAGTTTTTATTATAGTATGCTGTTAATTCACTGCTCTAGCAAAAAGAGAAGTAACAAGCGAAACAAAGAATGAAAGCAGACGAGTGTCGCACATTGTTTTACATATGTGTATGTTATGTTTATGGGAACAAAAAAAAGACTGAATTTAAACAAAGAACAAATGAATTTACTGGAAACCTGGAAAACTCATGGATTACAATAGATAGGTACGGGCAAAAATGGGCGGACAAAAATGGGGGGACCTAGTTTTGAAAGCCGATTTATCATAATTTTTTTGTAGGTTTCCAACCACTTTTTGATTGTATTTGAATGATTAAGGATTAAAGTTAATTTCCAAAAGGAAATAAATATTTGTACTCCTAGCCAGAGTTCTCAGTTACCATAATACCACAAACACACTAGGGGTCGTTCTACTTAAGATTCCCAAATCAAATTGTATTTTCTTTTCTTTTTTTTTTTTTTTTTTTTTTTTGATAGCGAGAAGAGTCCTAACAGGCGTCCATGTTTAATATCACGTAATTTTTGTGAAAAGGAAGATGAAGAAAAAAGACAAACCACAGTATCAAACAAGAGAAAGGCTTTATTTTCAAGTGTTCATTCGTCCATTTTATGACTTTTTTTAACATTTTTTTTGTTTTCTAGTGGGTGTTTTTTCTTTACTACTAAATGACTACCTCGCACGTTAATCTCTTTGTATTGGACTCGAATATTAATTTTTCTTGCCCAACTGAGTAATATAATTATGCGCTTTCCGGATGGTGTTGATAGACGTTGTCAATGGCAATGGTAGGCGCCTGCCTCGGCGTGTGGCCGTTGGTAGGTCAGACACAAATTAGACACAATGTCGGTATTTAATATTAGGGGTAAAAAAAAAAAAAGAAACAGCTATCCAAAAAGAGGAAGTCTGTATTAGGACAACTGTAAAAATAGAAAGTTTTCGTGTAACTGTTGTCTCCCTGATTCTATGTTCGCTTTATCTCGCTCCCATGCCCCTATTCCGAATTTGTGGTAGTAAGCCAACATCAGTGGACCTTTGTTTTCTTTTCTTTATTTTTCCAAAACGATCATTAACAATGTTTTTTTTTAGTTTAACATATTTCAAACTGGTATAAATAATTGCACAATCAAATTTATTAAAATAAAACAAAATCATTTTTATTTCGAATTATTTAGTAAATTCCATTTTTTATTTGATTAATAAATTTAAGTTTAAAAGGATTTCTGTTGCTTGTTCAAAATTCACCCTATATTAAAAAAAAAAAACTAAAGAAAAGTGTGCATGGTGTACGAGTTTCTTTCAATAAGTTTCCAGACTTGCTACTTTATTGATATTACACATATGAAACTCGGGTTCCATTCTAAGTTACCTCCTTCGGCTGCAATACATTTACACCGTTCAAACAACTTCTGGAAAGCTGCATGAAATTCCTCTTTTGTGTGAGCGTGCCAATCATCCTTGTCACAGCTTCTGTCATCTCTTGAATTGTCTCATAACGACAGCCTCCAAGGTTCTCCTTAAGCTTAGGAAATAACCAAAGTCATGGGCAGCAAGTTCTGGACTATAGGGAATGTGAGAAACTGTCTTGTTGCCTATTTTGGTCAAATAGTCTGTGAAAAGGATGGAGTTATGTACTGGTGCATTGTTCTGGTGGAATGTCTCTGGCCCGTTTTGAAGAGTGCCAACCTCTTCCGGCAGGATATCTTCCTAAATTCCTTAAAAACACAACAAGGTATTCTTTGTCGACAATCTATCCAGTGGGAACCCATTGAATGTAGATCATTCCCGTGCGGTCAAAAAAGGGATCATCATAAATTTCTATGTGGATTTGCTGTCTGGCATTCTTGGGTCTGGGAGAGCCAGCATGTTTCCACTGAAAATTCTGTCTCTTCGTCTCTGGATCATAGCAGTAGATTTAGCTTTCTTCACAGGTCACCAGAACATTAAGAACTGCAGGATCTGAATTAATCAGTGTAACCATCTCCTTATTGTCATAACAACGTTTTTTTTATCTTCTCTTCGCACACATCTTCTGCATATTCAGTTTCCCACGAATAATTGTACTGACATCAAACTCTGCACTTATTGTCTCTATAGATACACAACAGTCCTTATCCATGAAATTCTTTATTTGGTCAATCAACCCTTGTGTTCTGACTTTCTTACTACTTCCACACTTGTCAATTGCTATCACAGTCTTGCTGCATTCCTGAAATATCTTATGTCACTAAAAGCTGATTCTCAATTTGCGCTAGACCGTCCAAAAGCAGTCTGAAGTATTCCATACGTTTCTGTAGCGTGTTTTAAACATAATTCTTTTTCATATTATTCTTCTAAATAATTTTCATTTTTTTTAATTCACAAACTGTGACAACCAAGCTTTAGCTGGGCGTATTCAAATTTTAGCTGTAGATGTTCGTGTTAACCTAAAATCACAAAAAAATCGTCAGTCATCTCATAAGATGTATGACAATAACATAGTGAATTTTCAAAAGTCTCCGACAATTTTAAATGCATGTACAAAAAGTCTGGAAGCTTATTAAAGGCACTTCATATGCACCAGTGACAGAAAGAATATATCATATTCCAACAATCATGTAAAATGGTTAAGTCGTTTTATAAGAAAATCATTTAAAGCTAATTTGATTTTTTCCAATGCCCCCTCCACATATTAAGAATCGCTTTCGAAAGTCTCGCACAATTGAATTCTATCATTCCTCATTCCTTAAACCTGTGTCCAAAATGACATCCTCAGACAATTGCTCTAACCATAAAAGTTTATTTTCTTATCTCCCCCACACACACATATATATATATATATATATATATATATATATATATATATGTGTGTGTATATATATATATATATATATATATATATATATATATATATATATATATATACAAATGTTGCAGATTTTTCTTCTGGACCAAAGTACCGTATGTTTACAACACCAGATGGCACATGCAAATTCATTGTCTACACTATTAGCCAATATCTTATGTAACTATAGTACGACGTTTTAGACACATTAATACGTTATAATAAATAGTCCTAGGAGTTACATCATCATAATCGCAATCACCTACAGACGAAGTAGTTCCCAATTTTCTCTCTAATCACTAAGTCCTCTCACCTTTCCCCACCTACACTACGTAATTTTACACACAGGGTACTTATATTGGGACCCCATCATTCATTACTCACCCCTACACTCATAGATATAGCAGTCACCTTCCATTCTTGGAAACAAACGTATCATTCTTTAATTCAAGAATGAAACAAATCCTGGGATTTAACGAACACTTTGAAGTAAATTTCTCAGTATATGAGGCGTATTTTATACTGGAGATATGCTTAATCGTACCCTATTTCCAAAAGAGGGGAGTTATAATATGAGATATTTGGAATCAAGTCTCTCTTTTCCGTTATTTAAAATCATTTTAAACCCTAGAAGTATGTTTTAGTCTCCTTTCCATCAATGCCAGAAATTTTGGGAATATATATATATATATGTATATATATATATATATATATATATATATATATATATATATATAACTACTTAATTTACTCACATAAAATTAATATAGGAAAGTATAAATTTATACGTAAACTTTAAGTTTTTACTTCAAAAGAGCTCAATACGTAGGTAGAGCTAGTTAGTAAGTTATAAAATATATATGCCGATTAAGCTACACTGAATATTCCGCGTTTCATCAACTCTAGGACTTCTTCAGGCTATATATATATATATATATATATATATATATATATATATATATGTGTGTGTGTGTGTGTGTGTGTATGTGTATATATATATATATATATATATATATATATATAATATATAGGGATGGCCCGTACACGCCTATATACGCCTACAAAACAAAACTATCCAAATCTCAACTAAAATCAACTTATAAGTTTCAAAAAGCACATATTCTTACAGAGAAGCGTCTTATGAATCCAGCGAGTGTCAGAATGTCGGTTAAAATGTCAAAAGTGAGCAAAAAAAAAAAGGGTACAAAAATGGCCAATTGTTCTTCTTTCTTCTTTCTTCTTCTTTCTTATTTCTTTTGAGACGATGTATCTCGGTGTACGAACGGTCTCTGACAACAGTTCAAGCATCAATCGACTGCTCTTTACACGGAGAAGTGCAGTGACCCATCGCTTTTTAGCTAACTCCATAATTAAATAAGATTACGTGTAATAACAAGTTTTAAATACCCAATGTAGACAGACCACTTCGAACACGGAACTTCTCTCAAAAGGGACAGCTCCAAATAATACACCGGATGCTAACAGACGTTCCAGTTTGCCAGTGGCCTATATTTCTTGGACGCTGAATATTTGAGGTGAATATATATATATTAGTGATGGGATGATTTCAATACTTTTCCTGGTCTAATACAATTACCGATTTCGTACTAAATTCTTGATTCGATACAATTACCGATTTTTATTCCAAAACTTTATAAATCTATAAATACAAACTATAGAGTTGTTATTTTTTTCCGATTATCGAACCGCACATGTGTTAAATGTGCAGATATTTTCTCAAGCGCAAAAAAAGGGATGATTTATACATAATCGTTCTTTTTTCTTAATTTTTGGCTCATCTGAATTCCCCTTAGTGCTCTTTAATTTCGCCAATAATATTGTTTTGCTTGCTGTCGATTTTTTCATGAAGAGATGATAGCCGAAAGAGTTCTCGACAAATTTCTGCATATATATATATATATATATATATATATATATATATATATATAGTGTATCACAAAAGTGACTACACCCCTTACATTTCTGCAGTTGTTATGAGGAAAAGTTGTTAATATTAACATACACATGTCAACTGTCTATATTTTGTGTGGCCACCATCATTATACAGAACTGTCTTCACTGTCCTGGACATAGAGTTTATCACAGTTAACCACTGGAATGCTCTTTCACTCCTCCATGCGACATCGCGAAGCTGGCAAATATTTGATACTTTGCGCACTCCTACCTTCCGGTTGAGTATTCCTGAAAAATATTCTATTGGGTTCAAGTCTGGAGACATGCTTGGCCAGTTAATTATCTTTACCCTCAGTCTTTGCAGTAAGGCAATGGTCGTCTTAAAGGTGTATTTGGAGTTATTGACATGCTGGAACACTGTGCAGCGACTTAGTTTCTGGAGGGAGGGGGTCATGCTTTGCTGCAGTATTTTACAGTACATGTTGGAGTTCATGTTTCCGTCAATGAAATGTAATTTTTCTAAGACCTGCAGCACTCATGCAGCCCTAAATCATGACATTCCCACTAACATGCTTGACTGTAGATATGACACAATTATCTTTGTACTCCTCATCTGTTCGTCACCACACATGTTTGAAGCCATTAGAACCAAACAAATTAATCTTCATCTCATCAGATGGTTCCAGTAATCCATGTACTTTGTTGACATATCTTCAGTAAACTGTTTGTGGGCTTTCTTGTGTATCATCTTCAGAAGAGGTTTCCTTTTGGGTTGACAGTTATGCATACCAATTTAATGTAGTGTGGCGTATAGTTTGAGCAATAACTCTCTGCATCTCCTACTCTTTCCAATCTCTGCATCTCCTACTCTGATCTTTCAAAGAAAACATCTCTATATGACGCTCAGTACGTGCACTTAGCTTCTTTGTACGACCTACTCAAGGCGGGTTCTGAGTGGTCCCCGCTCTTTTAAAGTGCTGTAGCTCAGTTTTGAAGTGTTGACAAGCATATTGTAGCTGTGGTCAGCTTCATGTAGCGCAACAATACGTTTTTTTAAATTCTCAGAGAGTTCTTTTCCATGTGGTGCTATGTTGGGACTTTCAGCGACCAGTATAAGAGAGTGTAAGAGGTGCACTTCAAATGTGAACGCTCTTGCTACCTATGCACACCTGGGTCTAGAAACACTAATGAGTCACTTGATATTTTGCAGGGAAAATGACAAGCGGTACTAAATTTGGACATTTATCGGTGTAGTTTCTTTACTCACTTTTGTTGGCAGGTGCTTAGCTTTTAATGGTTATATTATTATGAGTTAATTAGAGGGGAAACTAAATTAATTCTGTTATGTAAGCTTCATACAATCTACTTAGCATTATTTCACAGCGTCATTGTTATCCCATGAAGACATATATTTAAATATCTGCAAAAATGTGGGGGGTATACTCACTTTTTTATACATTATATACATATATACCACGAATATTTCAGAATAGTAAATCATTTTTACGTATAAGATTACTTTTATTTCAGAGACAAAAACAAAATGACTTGCAAGTCTCGCTTCCATATAAGGTTACGTATACGCTATATGTAAAAGCTAAGATAAAATTGTTTTAACACCACATCACGTACTAGTGATATTAAATAACGGATAAATACAAAGGCAAACAAGACAGATAAACAGATAAATCTCAAGCACCTGAGTGACTGTGCGCCATGAAAAGTCGTAGATATTTCTACGTCGTATTGGAGCTCTGTGGAGTGGGGTGTCTGCCTATGTGACGAAATGCAATCCGATTGTTTTATACATGTGCGAATTGAAAGGCACGAAGACGAAACAATTGAGTCTCCTGACGAAGCTAGACGAACATGTATTCAAAACAAGGTTAGAAGAGAATCGTTTGGCATCGACTAAAAAAATATTTAAAAGAGAAATCAGAAGAAACTGTCATGCACCCCTTCCTCTCTCTCTTTCTTTCTATCTATCTATCTATCTATCTATCTATTAGGTAGGTGCAAAAAATACCATTTTGTCACGTTTGTTACGTTTATGTACGTTTTCTTAATTAATTCATTGATATATATATATATATATATATATATATATATATATATATATATATTTATACTAGCTGTACCCTGCCACGCGTTGCTGTGGCTCAAATTGGCGCAATGGAAAAAGTTCCAAAATGAGAAAAAGCATGTTTCTTATAGATTTAATTTTCCATTTTGCATGAGTACACACAGTTTTTGTTGTTCTATTTTCTTAGCTGATATAGAGATTTTCTGGTTTGGTGACTCTTGAATACGTAATATATACTGTCCATGTGAAAAAACAGTCAGTGTGTAACTGTAAGACCCACAATTGTAAAGATTGTTCCCTGTGCTTTGTTGATGGTTATTGCAAATGACAATAAAATTGGAAAGTGCAATTTGCTAAAGTATTATGGTGTATCCGGTGGAATCATAGGAATGCATGGAATGAAGATATATTCATCTGTGAAAGGTCCTGTTTAGATTGTTGTTTCTATGATATTGTTTGTTATTTTTTTTTACTGCAAGCTATGTGCCATTGCAAAGCTTGGATTGGTTTATATTTCACCCATGATAATTAGTACACCAAATTTCAGTTGCAATACATGCGATGGCATCCCTGGCAAATATAGCTGTTAGATAATTAACCACTTTATCTGCTTTCACAACAGTTTCGATGGACTATCTAACTTGGAATTTTACATTGAATAATAGCGTTAAGTTCACGGGCATCTTTGTATTGACCTGCAAGAATAGCTCATTCACTCAGTCAAATGGAATTCTTATAATTTGAATATCTGCAAAAACCTTTTAAACTAACTATTCTTTTGATGAAATAAAATTACAGAAATTACAGAAGTTAAAAGTCAAAGAATTTTACCCTTAACTCTGATCAGCTGGCACTTTTTCGTACCCAATTTCCCATAAGTGATGCAAAAGTTTTTGTGCGGATCGAGCAGTCTGCAACTGGCATGCATATTTTGAGTTAAGTTTAATGTCTTAACATGAAACAAAAAACTAGAGTATTTGAGGCAAGCATTTATTTCATCTGCTGGTGTTGATTGAAGAATAACAGGTAACATTTGTCTGAAATCTCCTGCAAGCAATATTACTGCATTCCCAAATGGTCTGACATTGCCACGCAAATCTTGCAAGGATCGACCAAGAGCCTCAAGTGATTTTTTTGCGAACCATTGTGCATTCATCCTAAACAATAAGTTTGCATTTCTGCAATATTTTTCCCCATATTGGATGTTTTGGAGATGTCGAACATGAGATTTTTGAAAAAATTCTTCTACTTGGCAGCAAGGTCGCAGGTATTCCTCATGCAGCAAGTGCTAAGGCTATGTCATTTTGTTACCAAATGGCTGCCAAAATCAATTTAATTAGACAGTTTTTACCAGTTACTTCTGGTGCTATTCAAGGTAGCAATAATTTCCAAATAACTTCTATTCTCACAGTCAGTAAATTAGGTGATAAAGTAGGGTTTATCCACGTTTTGATAATGCCTTATTCACTGTAATTAATTTAGGAGACTAAAATAGGATGAGGAAGATATATAGATAGAAAAGAGAAAGTGAGAGGAAAATAGAGAAAGAGAAGGAGATAGAGAGATAAAGGGATTGATAGAAAGCAGAGAGAGGGGGAGTTAGAAACAGAGAGGGATGAGACAAAGGAAAGGAGAGAGATAGAGGGAGTTAGAGAGAGAAAGGGGCTCAAAGAGAGAGAGGGTGATATAAAGAAAAAGATAGATTGAGAGAGGGAAAGGGAGAGATGGATAGAGAGAGATATTAAGAGAGGAAGAGAGAGGGGGAGAGAAACAGAAGGTGAACTACACTTCACCGTTTTTTCCTCGTTCAGTAGAGAAGAAATCTTTCGAGACTGAGGCAATTTTAATGTTTTGTAATTATCCAGCGTACCCCTTTTTTTTGGGGGGGGGGGTAGATTTTCCTCACATTAGAAACCGACCGGGTTATCTGTACTTTCACTTAACAAATTAATAAAAGAAAAATATATTGTAAAACTTGAATTTAACATGAAAATACTATTTAAAAAAATAGCAGCTAACAGAAGTGCATAAGTGCCACTTTAGGTACTCCTTGGGCGTGTAGTTCCATGGCGACCAGCATAATTATTTAATAGTCGCTCCCTTAGTCCCCCCCCCCAGTCAAGGCTAATGCGTGCGCACGTAACATTTTTTTATTTACTGACGTTGGCTTAGCAACTAAACGATTTATTGATAATTTCGTAACCCTTAAACGCATGCCGGAAGATTTAAATTGGTTCATTATTGTTGTAATGAAAAAAAAAGTTTCATTCAACACAAAACCAAAAACACATATTAATGATAAATGATTTATTATTCTATTCATTGAAATTTACTAATTTTTAAATAAAAAAAGGTAAAAAAAAAAGTTAATAAAAATAGTTGCTTATATGCGCATAAAAAACTTGTTTTCTTTTTTTTTTTTTTAGATTAGGTCCACCTTATAATCACCCCAACCTCTCCATCTAAGAACAGCTTCCGGAATAAACACCACTTTTGGAGGGGGGGGACTATTTGCAAAATTTAACTGATATTTGTTGTCAGCATACCCACCCGAAAATACTATTAAAAAAAAAGGAGGAGTTCAGTGCCCGTGGCAGAGAAGTAGATTTATTTATCAATAAAAGTTGCGGAGAAGTAAATTTATTTATCAATAAAAGTCGTCATTTAAAAAAGAAAATTGTGGAGGTGGACCTAAATGTAAATATTTACCTAAAAAATTATCCCGAAGTTTATTATAAAAAGGTTTTGTTTTCGCACTATTCAACAATTTGTTCATCCGCGCATGTAAATTAAAAACTATTTGTAAAAGTGAGAAGTTATCAGTAAATTATTTAGCTTTTTTTTAAATTTATTTATTTATTTTTTTTTACATTAGGTCCACCTCAACAAATATTAAGAACGGCTTTCAGGGGGGGGGTATTTACAAAATTTAACTGATATTTCTTGTCAACATACCCATCCGCAAATACTATTAAAAAAAAGTCGATAAAAGTCGTCATTTAAAAAGAAATTTAAAATCAAATGTTTGTAAAAGTGAGAAATTATTAACAAATGTTTAGTAACATTTTTCGGTGCTAATGCAGAGAGTGATCCGCGCTATTTTTTAAATCGTATTTCCACGTTTAATTAAAGTTTTATGATATGGTTTTTTTTATTCAATTGCAAGTTTAAAGTACAGAATAGGTACAAAACACCCTCCCCTCCCCATGTTAAGAATGGCTTTTTAAATAATAACGTTATTATTTCAGCATGGATCACTCTCTGCATGAGTATCCATTTTTCTTTTAATATTCATAAAAAGTAAAACTTTTTTTCAAAATAAATAAATGTTTGTAAGTGTGACAAATAATCGTTTAGTTACGGCAACGTCAGTAAATAAAAGATGTTACGTGCGGGGTGAGCTGGGGGACTAAGGGAGCGACTATTATTTTTTTTCTGCTGGTCGCTATGGAACTCAACGCCCAAAGAGTACTAAAATGTAACTTTTTTGTCAAATAAATAAATTTCAAGCAATTTTTGCAATAAATAATAGATAGTAACTTCGTTAATTTTACGACTCGCCCCAGCATATTATAAACACCCTAACTTCCCCATGTTAAAACGACTTTCGGAATGAACACCCCAACCTCCCCATATTAAGAACGGCTTTCGAGGTTTATGGAAGGGCGTGTTTTTTTTGTAACATGGGGAGGTTAGGGTGTTTATAATACGTTGAGACATGTCGTAAAAATGAAACAGTTTAGAAAAAGTTAAAACAAACTTTTTTATGTAAACAATGCCGTGAAAAGAAACTAAACAATTAAAACGTAATGTTTCATGAGTGAAAAACCTTAACATAAATAAAGGAATTTAAAATTAACAAATTGGTAAGTACATAAATGAATTAAAATATTTAAAATATGGGATTTTTTTGTGGTGGTGCAGAGAGTGATCCGCGATATTTTTTAAAATCGTATTTCCACGTTTAATTAAAGTTTTATGATATGTTTTTATTCAAGTGTAAGGTTGAAGTACAGAATAGGTACAAAACACCCTCCCTTCGCCATGTTAAGAATGGCTTTTTAAATAATAGCGTTATTATTTCAGCACGGATCACTCTCTGCATGAGTAAGTTTTTTTTTTTTTTTTACTTATCTTGTAATTCGAGAGTAGTTGAAACGGAAGTTACCAGAAATAAAACCGGGCAAGTCTCGCAGAAACGACTTCGAAAAATATTTATATTTTAATTACTATTTTTATAATTCGCAATGTAAAATTATTTAAATAATATGAAAACATTCATTGACTTTACAGATAGATTTTCTGAAAATTGCAATTAAATTTGTAATGTAGAAATATGGTTGTATAAACTTTGAACGAACCAAGAATTACATATATATATATATATATATATATATATATATATATAGTCTTTGAAGTTTTAACCTTTAAAACTATACAAAAAAATATTTTTCATCATTCGTTAGTCAGTAAGTCATTTAATCACCTGCAATCCCTGCATCAACTCGCTCTCGAATTTACTATAATGCCAATAATTTATTTTTCAAGGGATCTTCAGTTGTTTACCAGTAAACACTGTTTCGGGGATTTAAAAACAAAACAGTATATTACATCATGGCTCCCAAGCAGTGTTGATCAAACACCACCACCCTTAATCTTAGGAAGAAGACATGTAACTAACCTTTTCATAGTATAAAAATGAATTTCTTACCTGTGCGATTCATCAATTATATATATATACATACATATATATATATATATATATATATATATATATATATAGCGCCATGTTATATATCATTTTGAAGCTCATATTTCGCTCTATTAACTCGTGTTATTCGTTACCGTTCTCAAACTCTTCATTTATATATATATATATATATATATATATATATATATATATATATATATATATATATATATATATATATATATATATATATGCAGGCTTTTTGACAGCATGGACAAAATTAAAATCCGAACGATTTTCTTGTTCCAATTCAAATTAAGCTAAAAAGCTACCAAGACAGCTCGTGATATCAATGATGCGTTCGGCCCAAGAACCTCTAATGAACGTGTGGCACAACGGTTGTTCGGGAAATTTCGCAATGGTTACGAGAGGCTCGAAGATGAAGACGGTCACGGCAGGCCGAGTGGGGTTGATAACGAACATTTGGAAGCTTTAATTGAAGCCGATCCTCGCAAAACCACACGAGAAGGTCGACCACTCTACAGTCGTTCGTCATTTAAAGCAAATAGAGAAGTAAAAAAAAAGTTGGATGAATTGATGCCGCATAAATCGAACTATAATAAAAAAAAATCGTTGTTTTGAGGAGCTTTCTACGCTCGTTCTGCACAATAAAAGCGATCCATTTCTCGATCGGATTGTAACGTGTGATGAGAAATAGATCCTCTACGACACTCGGCGACGTTCGGCACAGTGGTTTGATGCTGGAAACGCTCCACAACACTTCCCGAAGCTGAAATTGCACCCAAAAAATGTTATGATGACTGTTCGGTGGTCTGCGGTCTTTCTCATCCATCACAGCATCTTAACTCCGAGCGAAACGATTACGGCGGAGAAGTACTGCCGACAAATCGACGAAATACACTAAAAGCTCCAACGTATGTGCCCGAGATTGGTCAATATGAAGGGACCATTTCTCCTCCCTGATAACGCTCGCCCGCATGTTGCTCAACTGACCCTGCAGAAACTGAACGAATTGGCCTATGAGACTTTATCTCATCCGCCATATTTACCGGACTTGTCGGCCACCGATTATCACTTTTTCAAGGATCTCGACAACTTTCTGCGAATCGGCCTTCAATAACTTCAGCGCTTCGAGAACTCCAGATTTCTATGCTAATAGGAGAAATAAACTTGTTTCTCGTTGGCAAAAATGTGTCGGTTCTAATGTTTTTTTTTTGTTTTTTTATCGATTAATACAGTTTATTATAAAAGGAGTTATAATCTTTTAAAGTTGAACCTCATAAACGACATTATTTTTGCACCAACCTAATATCTATCTATCTATCTATCTATCTATCTATCTATTTGTGTTTGAGAAAGATCACAGCTTTAATTCGTCTGTCATTGATTCATTGATATGGACAACGTGCGTTTCGTCCAACCAAAAAAGAAGCTTCCTTGCTTCATCTTAGAAGTAAATAATACTTCAAAAGAATGGCCCTGCCCAGAGACACAGCCTCGTAGAAAAGCCGACTGAACATTACTACTAAATTAAACCAGATGTCTATTTCGATTTTTTACTGTTAATTTTGCCAACATGCATCTCTATATTTTACTTTTTGTATAATCTATTACTCCGGTTTTGGTTCTACGAACCTGGTCGTTCAGGTAATTTCAATGATATTAGATATCCCGCTAACCCTTATTCGAACGAAACACATATAGTTAATTATCACGGAAGGTTATCATAGCACAATACACACACACACACACACACACACACACACACACACACACACACACACACACACACATATATATATATATATATACATATATATATATATATATGCAGGTTTCATTAAATAGCACAGATAACTCTTGCTTGTTTTTCTTGTAATCCTCCTTTTCTCTTTGTCGGAACGTTTTTTTCCGAGTGAAAAAAGAAATTTCCCTTAATCGCGAACGTTTTCGATCTCTATTGGTCATCCTCAGGCGTGTAGTAAAAAATAAAATGAAATTGAAAAATGAAAGTAGCGAGATGAAATGAAAAGACGATTAAAAGATGATTAAAAGGCGATTAAAATCGCTTAAAATCATTAAAATACTCAAAACACTTGAGCGTGCCCTCCGTTTCGTTTTGAATCTGGTTAATCGTTGTTTTTTTAATGTGGATTAACAATGCCTCAAAGATCGGAAGGCGCACCTCGCAATATGAGACAGTTAAAATAGCCGTGTTATTTATTAATATATATATATATATATATATATATATATATATATATATATATATATATATATATATGTTTTAAATAATTATTCGAACACCGCCAAGAGAGCCACCTTTCACTGCCACAAAATAAATGGAAATTTAAACATTAATGAAGTGTAATGTTTTAATAAAGACAATCTTCGAGTGATCAAGTAACAGGAAGCCACGATCTCGCACACAAGGCCAGTTAACCAACATTTTAAATTCTTCAGACAGTGCTCAACTCTAAAAATTTATATTTTTAATCACGCGACAACAATTATAATTTATTAATACTTATTTTAATCTCTACAGACATTAGTGTTTCATGATTATGCAATCATCAGTGCAGGTTTGCTCAAATTTTTCCTCTGATGAAATCAACGCATAAGACTATGAATACCCACTGTAAAGGGTGACGGCGCGTGAATTGTTTGTGATAGGAACTGCGCAATCCCCAACCATACCTCTCCTAAGTCGACATTGTTGAATACCAGTGACAAGTGGAGGTTCAGGACGACTGGAAACAATGCCGAGGTAAGCGAAAAGCACATACAGCGCATAGAATTACCAAATGTTCACCCATCTGGTACTAGCCAGGCTCAATGTTGCTTAACTTCGGAGATCTAACGAGAACCGTGTGACAACGTGATTATGCCGTGTAAGTATATATATATATATATATATATATATATATATATATATATATATATATATATATTATTTTTAAAATGTAATTATCCACTGACACGTGTTTCGTCGTCTACGACTCATCAGAGTGGCTGAATATAGCGTTATATATATATATATATATATATATATATATATATATATATATATATATATATATATATATATAACGAACATGTAAGAGAGATTGCACATATAAAAACGTTGAATAAAAGCGATTGTTTTTGTAAACAGTATATCGTTCATATTTCTGTAGTAACACTGACCGTATTGTTTATTATGTATACGGTGTTCAATAATTCGTGTAATATACATTGCAATATTATTTGCGTGTGTGTCTTTGTTACACATTTGATTACACTGTTTCCAAAACATATTTACGCCCTAGCCGTCCTCTAAGGAACTACTATCTACTGAACAGTTCATGTAAACGGGATTAATAAATATTTTAGAGACAGATCTTTATAACGTATATAATATATTCTATTTGTGGGGCACAGACAAAAGAAAACATACCTATTTTCCTTTTTCTCTGCCGGTTGATATTTGACTGGAAGCCTCTGTGGAGGAGATATTTTTATCCGAAGGAAACAGTACGACATAAGTGTTATATTTTATACAAATTTATTTGCACTTATCCATGCTTCCCTAAGAGTTTGCAGCATTTCTCTTTGTTGCTACATCTTTTTAAAATGCGTTCATTAGCTCTGCGTGGACGTAAAATGTACCACGGATCCCAAGTCCGCTCCACAGTAAGCTTACTAACTCACTTCTTTCACTGTTTATATGAATATACTATAATCGTTTCTTTGTTAGTTAATCACTTTACGTAAGCAGATCAATCTTATTGTTTATTGTAATTTTAAATGATTTTTTTTTTGTAACATTGTAATACTGAATAAAATTTCAAGTCCCTTTTATCTAGTAAAGTCTGTTAATATTCATTAAAACTTTAAAATATAATAAATTCTTAATCTGTTATCATTTAAACTATTTATTTTCTAACATTTTTGGCTTATGATATATTTTATAGTTCAGCAACATTGTACATTAGTTGGATTGTCCGCCGATATCTACAGTTTAATTGAAGCACGAGAAATCCAGCTAGCAGTATAAAACAATACTGACATTTTATTTTTATAGTCATTGTTTATCAAATTTAGAAAAGGAGAGTGAGAGAAAGAAGGGGAGAGGGAGATTATTGGCATAGCTGCTTATGAATCCTTAGATATTAAAAAAAAAATACTTACACGTTCCTACAAGAACGACTCCAAAATGAATTTTATCGATGCGCTTACGTGACTATGTGTGTTTAATATTTTTTCTTTCTGTTTTCACATATTTCAGATTTCACTTATTGAGCTCTATGGCAGCTGACTGACAGTATGGACACCAAATATATTTTAACACACATTATTATCCAATTTATGCGGAATTATCCATTCTACACTATATCTTGTATAAAAAGGCCAAAATACCGAAAAGGAAGAAAACTATCCAGACCTCCAATGGAAAGGTACGTAGAGTATGATGGCTTAAAGAGAAGCTTATTACTAGTCCAAATGCAGATAATACTAATGATTGCTGGCAGAAAACCGTTAATTATAAATAACTTATACGATAACGCGAAATCATTCTCAACGGTGATAAAAACAGGTATAGATTATTGGAAATCTGACGATATAACTGCTGATCATTGTCATCATATCGTATGGATCTAAGAATACTATTATTGGCATTGGTTACCCTGATATGTTTTGTAGTCAGAAGTCTTTCTGGAAAAAAAAAATTTCGGGTACTTCCTGGAGGGACCTCGACGAAGTTTCTAACATCCTAAGTGAAAGTGATTTGTTTTGTGGGACGAATTGGATTCGAACTTGAAACGCCCAGACCGTGTCGTTAACCATTTACCTACCTTATCTGTTGATGCAGAATATTAGGATTGCATCAGTCCATCAAATAACATAGTGTAACTTAATTGCCGATGGTTAAATAGGTCAAGTTTGACATATGTGGGACACGAAATGCAGAAGTAAATTACACTTGAGTCACGTGACGAAGCTAGGCGAAGCTGTAATCACCGAATAGAATTTGATTTAAAATAGAACGCATGCCTTTCTCTTTTTCTTCTTTCTCTCTTTCTTTATCTATCTATACCTCTCTTGTTTTATCTATCTATGGATATATGAGGATACATTGTCATCGATATTTGCGTCTTATAAATCATGCTGAATAGGCAGGATTATATGTAGATCGTATCATTATATACTTTAGATCAGTAAAATACTGATATATATTGTTGCACCTGAAGCATCATTAGACCACATCGGGCAAATTTTTCAACAGTAGTCATAAAAATAAAAAGGGGCTTAACTCTGCATTCGTTCATAATAATTATATCTAAAGATATAAAAACAAATAATGAAAACTTAAAATTTACTAATACATGAATACAAATAATTTGGTTCGATTAAGACTGTTAGAATTCTTATTTAAAGTTACAAGGGGCGTGCAATATGTAATGCCCCTGACCCACTTCCAGTTGTCTGATCTATCTGAAATTTTGCATCCGCAATGATTTATATCTCTACGGGTTATGTGGCAAATTACAGCTCTGAACTGAATTGTGGTTTCGTTTTTACAGCTATTTGAACTGAGTCAGGTGTGAAATGAAGCCTGTTGAATGTCGAGCAGTGATCCGGTTTTTGTATTTGAAAGGACGCACACTACGGTAGACTGTTGATGAAATTAAAAAAAACTTATGGTGATAATGCCCCATCATATGACCTTGTAAAATGCTGGCATCGTGAATTCAAACATGGCCGGAAGTCTGTGGAAACAGCTCCCAGACCTGGTCGCCTCCCATCTGCCAATTATGAAGCATCTGTCCGTAAAGTTGAGGCTGCCATTTTGAAAGATCGGCACATTACTATTCGCCAAATAGCCCAAGATGTCAAGATTAGTACAGGGTCTGTGGAAACTATCATTCATGACAATTTGCAAAAAAAAAAAAAAAAAAACAATTGGGACTCTGAAAACGTATACAGTAAAACAATACGTTTTATTGTCGCGTTGGAAAGCAGGAAATCAGAAGACAATTCCATAGGCGTGCAGATCTCGGAAAGAAGCTTTGTTCATGGAATCTACGTTTAGGTTTAGGCACAAATAAAGAATAGGGGAAATTATTCATAGTGTTTTCTGCTAGACGGGTGTTTCTTGTAAAAGTTTGGCGAGAGGGGACCATAGATTGGAGCTCAGTCGAGCATTTGCTGTGAAAATAACGATAAAGCAGAGATAAACTCGCAACATCATTTCTGTGAGAAAGAGATTATAGGGAAGAGAAAATAACATCCCCTACGAGGCTACAAAGTCTATTGTGAACTTTATCAAGGCAGAATAAGTCCTTTCTAGAAGCTCCTGCCTAAAGGAAGCAACAGTACTCCATCCTTGGATGTACCTGACTCTTATATAGATTGAGAAAATAAGCAGTGAGATATCTACTGGATCGATAGAAGGATCCTACCATTTTCCCAGCGTCCTTGGCAACGGATTTAATGTATGTGTTCCATTTTAATCAGGAGTAAAGGTCAAGCCCGGAAGCTTGTCAAAACATGAGGCCTCCCTAAGACGAGAGCCATTCACTACAATTGATGACAGATGGGGATCAGAACGTTGATAATGTAAAGATAGAAGCTTGGTTTTAGATGCATTAAAGTAACAAGCCACCTGTTACCCCATTGTACCACTTGCTCAAGATCAGAGGAGAGAGAACCAGGAAGAACTTGGTCGTTTACGGTCTTAGATGTGCTACCATAGATAGTAGGGTCATCAACATAAATGCCTATGAATGATGTAAGGATGTGATTTAGAAGATCATTAATGTAAATCAGGAAGAGAGTTGGGTCCAGGATGGACCTCTGAGGGACTCCAGCATTAATACTGTGAGCTTGTGATTTCTGCCCATCCACCACTACTCTTAAGAGCCTATCAGAGAAAAATGATTTGATAATTGAGAAGACATTTCCAGCTACACCGTAGCTGGAGATCTGGTGAAGTAAACCTTTCTGCCATACCCTATCAAAGGCCTTTGATATGTCAAGAGCGATTGCCCTAGTAAGGTAGCATCTGTCGAGAGATTCGCTAATCATATGAGATATGACTGTAAGCACATCTGCTGTAGATCTAGCAGAACGGAAACCATATTGCATGTCATTAAAAAGGTTATTTTTGCTGAGATGGTTTACTACTTATCTATTTAACACAGATTCCAGCAACTTACTCGTGACGCACAGGAGACTTATTAGCCTGTACTGAGAGGGATATGAGCGATCACCTGAATTCTTAAATACAGGGCATACTGATGAGATTTTCCAGTGATGGGAAGCAATTCTCCTTAAGACAACGTTTAAACAGTTTTGTAAGGATGGGCGCTAGTTCTGGTTGAAGTTTTTTGAGTACTTTAATTGGATTACCGTCAGGGTCGGTTGCTTTACTGGAACCAAGGTTTTTGATTAGCTTGGCAACATCAAGTAACAATATTTGTATATCATATGGCGTGTTTTCTAATACACGAGGAAATATTGGGGGTTGGCGGCCTTGGTCGCAAAGAGTAGAATTAGCTGCAAAGTTCTTGGTAAAGAATTTTGCTTTATCTGATGTTGACGAGGTTACTTCAGGTCCATTTATGATAGTTGGGATAGAACACATGCTTCTGTTCAGGATTTTGTTTGCTATTTGCCAAAACTGGTGGGTACCAAACCGCTGCTCAGCTACTTTGGACTTGACGGACTCAGCATACAACTCTCTTGCATTCTTTATTACTTATTTATGTTTATGTACGCATGCGCAACCGGAAGTGGTAAAACGGATGTTGAGTTACAACACTCATTACAGGTCATTTGAGTTTTATAATTGTATATATATATATATATATAGATAGATAGATAGATAAAGAGAGAGAGAGAGAGAGAAAGAGAGAGAGAGAGAGGAAGAAAGAGAGGGGGCGTTATGGAAGGTATTAGCCTCTTTATTTTCCGGAGCTCCATCAAATATTTCTGTAAAATTTTCCGAGATATGTATCGAGAAAATGCAATGACAATTTTTAAGCCGAAATACTTACTGACATGATACTAACCGATTGGGTTCCCTGGCATCTGGGTAGCAAAATCTCTCCAGATTTCCGTCTATTTCGATAACCATTGCAGATGAATTTGCTTTATTGCAACAACCACTTTCCATTGATTTCTCGTTGGCAGCGACTATTGGTCTTCAGTGGAATTTGTGGTGGCAATAAGTTTCCCCAAGATCCCAGTTCTCTATGTATTCATCCAGGGAAGTTTGGCTAGTGCTTTCTCTCCTCGGTCTTTCCATCCTCCTTGACACTTCTCAATTATTTGGCGACATACACACAAAAAGGGCTCAGGTACACAGAGGCGCAGTAGGGGTCACTTACATTCATAAAGTTTCAGTTTTTATGATTCCATGCAATGTTCCTTTGGGTTTAACATCTGTAGCAGTTTCTATATGTTTGGCTTGTGTCTGTAACTCATATCAGTTAGTCCTCACATTCATAGGGTACTTCTTAACATTTCAGCCGCTTTCATTATTGTTATCAATTGTATCTTCTCAGTCATCCCTCTGATTCCAATCTCTCCCATTCTTTTTTTCAAAATTTTTCCGTAATGTATCAAGTGCTCCGACAATTATTGGTGTTATCTTGACTTTTTTCATCTTCCAGATACCTTTGAGCTCTTTGGCCAGTTTCACGTATTTGCTCTGTTTTTCCGTCTCCCTGTTCTTCACTCTGCGGTTTGCTGGAACGACAAAATATACAATCTGGCAGGAGTTTTCCTTCTTGTAAACTATTATGGCATGCGGTCTTCTTGCTTGGATGCATTTATCCGTTTATATATACATGTGCAATGGGATTTTGTGACTTTCATTTTCAAATACTGCCGCCGGTTTGTGCTTGGATTACTACTACTACTACTACTACTACTACTACTACTATTTCCTACACAGGATATAAAGAATCTCTCCTTGAGAACAACCTGTGATATTCCCTAGAAGCTGAGAGACAACAAGTCTCCCCAGATTTCCAGCACTCTCCACCTTTTTCGATAACATTTGCAAATGAATGTGCATTGTCGCAACAGCCGCTTACCATTGATTTCTCGATAGCAGCTGCCATTGGTTTCCACTGGAATTTAAGTGGCAATAAACCTCCCCCAAGGTCCCAGTTCTCTTGACACTTGTCCAGCAGAGGTCTGGTCAGTGCTCTCTCCTCGGTCCTTACTTAGAGTTCTCACACAAGTCAGTATCAGAGATTGCTTACTGCTAATAACCTGTGATGTTCCCTGGAGTCTGCATGACAACAAGTTTCTCTAGATTTCAACTGATCTCAACTTCTTTCGATAATCCGCGCAGGTGGCTTTGTGTTATCCCAACAGCTGCTTATCTTTAATCTCTACATGGTGACGGTCATTGGTATGGCATAGAGTCTGAATAGCAAAATGTCTTCTCAAAGTCTCAGAACTTGTTAAACTATTTCAGTGAGGTCTGGTTTGTGCTCTCCTTTTCTAGTGATCTCATCCTCCTTAACCCTTTACGACTATTTAGTGTGAAATTAAATAAAGCTGAATTCTACTTTTTATTTAGGGGCAGGGACACAGTTTATAATATTGCTGCTGTTATTAGTACTCGCTAGGAGTTTTCGCACATCTATCATCAAAGATTTCTCTTTGAGTATTACATGCGGTTTCCTGGAGTCGGAGTGGCAACACATTTTCTTCATATTTCAAGTACTTCCCACCTGTTTCGATAAAATTTGCAAATGAATTTGTGTTATCGCAACAGCCGTTTACCATTGATTCCTCGCTAGCAACAACCATTAGTTTTCACTTGATTTTAAATGGCAATAAGCCCCCCACCACAAGGTCCCAGTCCTAATCGCACTCATCCAGTGGAGATCTGATTAGAGTTTTTCTCCTCGGACTTTCCACCTTCCTTGACCCTTCACAACTATTTAGTGTGGCGCCAGTTGATGCTGATACTATTTTTGTGCGGAGGGTGGGTGACTTACAATTATACAGTTTCAGTTTCTTGCTTCCATCTTGTGGTTCTTTGTGTTTCACTTCTGTAATAGTTTTTATACGTCCGGATAACACTTGTTGATCATATGTGCTAATAAACGCATTTTCCTTCAAATTTCATCGTTTTAATTATTTTTATCTGTTGTATCGTCTCAGCAATCTCTCAAATTCTAAAAGCACTGTGATAGGCTTGTACTTGTACCGTTTGTCTGGGTGCTCAAGATACAGTTTTTAATCATTCCTATCGGACTGCCTTCCCCACTTGATCTTCTCTAATCTTTTTTTTTATTTTTCTTCTTGTTTTTATTCACCTTCTTTTCTTCTTCTTCTTCTTCTTCTTCTTCTTCTTCTTTTTCTTCTTCTTCTTCTTCTTCTTCTTATTATTATTATTATTATTATTATTATTTCATTGTCGCCTACATCTGGATTACAAAAGAGCCCCTTTCTTTTATTTGCTTTCTCCTTGAACACAATATTGTAAACTAAAGGATTAAAAATGAATTTGTCGATAATGACCAGTGCAAATTTGCAATTAGAGCCATTATATGCTACTCGCTGCAGAAAATGAGCCGAGTACAAGGCCAGTGACAAACTAGATTAATGATTTGGCATGGCAAATCCGGACCTTTTTTAGAAGGTGACACCGAACCCGAATATCAGGTTGTGCATTTAGTGGAATTTGAAAACGAGAGTTGTTCACTCTGGGTTTTAAGCAGCTGGTCATGCTGTGAGCGCTAACATTTATGTTGAACGACTTTAGCGAGTATACGATGCCTTTTTCGAGCTCACTAGCGGGCATTAATCAATCGAAGACACGAATTTCTATCGCGCGACAACAATACCCTAGCCACTCCTCTGCCAATGGGATCAGGCGCTAACTTGGGAAAATCCGGGTCGTAAAGTGCTGTAATACGTCATTCTTAGTCCGAAATTTGTAGGATCAGATTTTCAGGCCGTTAATCATTTACTCTAGGCGACAGCAATGACAACAGAAAGTAGAAAATAGTAATGTATTTTGAGAAATAAACGATTTTCATATATAATTTGGTTAAACCGGTATACATTACATTTGACTCCGTATATATATATATATATATATATATATATATATATATATATATATATATATATACACACACGGTTGTATATATCTACGTATGTATGAATGTATGTATATATATATATATATATATATATATATATATATATATATATATATATATATATATATATAATTTTTGGTTCTTTTGTTATTCATAAAACGATATTTCTACATTACCAATTTCATCGAAATTTTCAAACAGGCTATCCTCAGAGTCGAGGAATGTTTTTATGTTATTGAAATAAATTAAAATAGAAAATTAGAAAATTAAGTGAAATCAAAATAATTTCCGTTAGTCGATTGTACGAGACTCTTCCCAGTTTTACTTCTGGTACATAATAAAAAACATCTCTTATTTTTATAATTTAAATTCATTTGTTTATCTTCCCATTTTTTTTAATTTTAAATTCATTTGTTTATCTTATGGCTTTTCACCCATCAAATATTACGTTTTAATTGTTTAGTTTCTTTCACGGCATCTAATGACATCTCGAATTCCCCATTTTTTAAATTTAAATTCATTTTGTTTGTTGTTTACATAAATATTTGCAAAAGAATCACAAACAAGTTTCACATTTTCTAAACTATGAAAAAATATAAAAGTTTCTGTTTAATTTTTACGACTTGCCCCAACGTTTTAGAAACACCCTAACCTCCTCATGTTAAAAACTGCTTTCGGATTAAACACCCCTCCAAACTTCGAAAGCCGTTCTTAACATGGGGAGGTTGGGAGGGGTGTCTTTATTCCGAAAACCGTTTTTAACATGTGGAGGTTAGGGTGTTTATAATACACTAGGGCAAGTCGAAAAAATTAACGAAGTTGCTATTATTTATTGGAAAATTGCTTACAATTTATTGATTTGACAAAAAAATGATATTTTCTGTAATTTTCAATAAGAAATACCAATGAACGGTAGGATTTTTTGTTTTTTGTCTTTTTCTGTTTTTTTTTTTTCTGTTGATGTTCTAGATTTAAAATTATACTTTACTTTTCCTAGTGTTAAGCCGAACCGAACGCTGAGAAAATAAATACACAACACTTAAAATTTAATTTATTGTGGATTTATTCAAACAGTCCTATTGAAAATAAATATTTAAAATAAAGTGGCGCTTATACACTTATGTTAACCGTGCGATTTTTAAAATAGTATTTTTACATTAAATTCAAGTTTTGCGATATCTTTTTGTTTATTAAATTGTTAGGTGAAAGTACAGATAACCCGGTCCGTTTCTAATGTGTGGTAAATCTAGCTCCCGAAAAAAAGGGTACTCTGGATAGTAACAAAAATAAAAATTGCCTCAGTCTCGAAGGATTTATCCTCTACTGTTCGTGGAAAAACAGTGTAGTTCAGCTTGTATTTCTCTTCTCCTCTCTCTCTCTCTCTCTTCCTCTTTTAATATCTCTCTCCATCCATCTCTCCATCTCCCTCTTTCTCTCAATCTATCTTTCTCTATATATCACCCTCTTCATCTCTCTTTGAGCCCCTTTCTCTCTCTCTAACTTCCTCTATCTCTCCCGTTCTCTCCCTTCCTCTCTCTCTCTCTCGTTCCCTCTCATTTTCTAACTCTCCCCCTCTCTCTGTCTATCTCTCAATCCCTCTATCTCTATCTCCTTCTCTTTCTCTATTTCCTTCTCACTTTTTTTTCTATCTATATATCTTCCTCTCTATCTGTCCATCTCTAATCCCTCATCCTATTTTAGTCTCCTAAATTAATTACAGTGAATAAGGCATTGTCAAAACATGGATAAATCCTATTTTAGTCACCTAATTTACTGACTGTGAGAATAGAAGTTATATGGAAATTACTGCTACCTTGAACAGCACCAGAAGTAACTGGCCAAATCTTTCTAATTAAATGGATTTTGGCAGCCATTCGTTGACAAAATGATATAGCTTTAACCCTTGCTGAATGCGGAATACCTGGGACCTTGCTACCAAGTAGAAGAACTATTGAATCTACTTTGAAACATTCATTTTTTCAAAAATCTCATGTTCGACATTTCTAAAACATCCAGTATGAGGAAAAATATTGCAGAAATCCAAACTTATTGTTTGGGATGAATGCAAAATGGTACGCAAAAAAAATACTTGAGACTCTTGGTCGATCCTTGCAAGATTTGCGTGAAAATGTTAGACCATTTCGGAATGCAGTAATATTGCTTGCAGGAGATTTCAGACAAATTTTACCTCAATCACACCAGCAGATGAAATAAATGCTTGCCTCAAATACTCTACTTTTTGGTGCCATGTGAATACATTAAACTTAACTCAAAATATGTGTATCCAGTTGCAGACTGCTCGATCCGAACAGAAATTTTTGCCTAACTTGTGGGAAATTGGGTAAGGAAAAATGCCAACTGATCCGAGTTAAGGGCTAAATTCTTTGACTCTTAACTTCTGTAATTCAGTTACATCAAAAGGAGAGTTGGTGTAAAGGGTTTTTGCAGATATTCAAATTAATTATACGAATTCCACTTGACTGAATTAACCAGTTATTTTTGCAGTTCAATACAAAGACGTCCGTGAACTTATTCAACGTAACATTCCAAGTGAGGTGGTCAAATCCAAATCTGTCGACACTGTTGTGGAAGCAGATAAAGTAGTTAATTATCCAACAGCTATATTCACAAACTTAGTGTTGACTTCGTAGGGTAGTGTCTTAACTCCACCCCACCGGCAATTAACACAAAAATTGAAAGAAAATTGTCTACAAATGGGCAAGATGGGCATACATAGTAAACAATGCTCAACTTACAAATATTACACACACACACACACACACACACACACACACACACACACATATATATATGAGTTGGTTTCAATAAGTTTCCATACGTTTTTCGTATTGGGCACTATTATTGATAGTGCACACACGAAACTTTAGTCCCCTTCCGAAGTGATCTCCTCCGGCTGCAATGCAATTGTACCGTTATAACAACTTCTGGAAGGTCCCATGGAAGTTCTTATGTGTGCGCGTGTCAGTGACCTCCCTCAGAGCCTATTTTATCACCTCAGTTGTCTTATAAAGACTGCCTCAAATGTTTTTCTTAGAACGTAGGGAATTACCAAAAGTCACAGGGAGCAAGGTCTTGACTATAGGGAGGATGAGGAACTGTCTTAGGACAAACTTTGCATAAATCATCCGCACCTCTTGTTCCTCAGGAGTAATTCTGTATACAGTTCCCACACTGAAATCAAACTCTGCATTGATTTTCTCTATAGACACACGACGATCCTTATTTATAACATTCTTTATTTGGCCTATCGACTAATGTTCTGGCTTCCTTACTTCTTCCACGCAGCTGTGATAATCAGGCTTTAGTAGGGTGTATTCTCATTCCTGCTGTAGCTGTTCAGTTAACCTGAAATCATAAATATTTTTCGGTCATTTCAGAAGATGTATAGCAATAATATACTGAATTTTCAAGTCCATTTACAATGCTTGCACAACAATCTTGAAACGTATTTAAGGTACCTCGTGTATATATATATGTATGTATATATATACATATATATACATATATATATATACATATAGATATATACATATATATATATATATATATATATATATATATTATATTAGATTAGATTTTTAAAATAATACACATTCCGCTCTCCATTTGGGGCTACTAAAATTGGTCAAAGGGAAAATTATTCTCAAACTCGCGTTTAGGTAAAAATGCACTTTCGTATAAATAATTCAATTCATTCAAAAACTATCACAAAACAAAAACAATTGACATCTACATATAAAACATGAAACATTCAGTTTTACGAGATAGTCTAGTGGTTGGGGGTTACGGTTCTTACCATGAGGTCCCTATTTCGAATCTCGCTAGATTCAGTCACTCTGATTAGTTTTTGCCGAAATAACGCGTGTTAATGAATAATTATATATATATATATATATATATATATATATATTTACACACACAGATATATATATAATTTTTTCGTAAAAATCAAGACAACAAAATATAAAATGAGAACATCTGATTGTGTATTTTCTTATGAGTTATTTTTTTTCAATAACTGCTTGGACAATTAGAGTTAGGTTGCATGCTTTTGTTTCATGACCGTTATAGATTATTTATTCCCTTCCGATATTTTGCAAATCTTGGAACAGAGATAAGTTTTTAGCTTTTATTTTACGGATTTATTTAATATTCCAATTATGCACACCACTAGGAGGCTGCATATTATTGTTAGAAAAGTCCAACTGTCATTAGGAATTTGGAAATTAGAATGCTTGCGTGTGATTAGCAGCAGGGTCTTTTCCTGTGAATTAACTCAGTTATACCATACTTTGAATAAGTTTTAGTTTCTAATAAAAAAAAATGCCACGTGTTTGTAAAAAAATTCTAAACATACTTCAAACAAACTCAAGTAGTAAACAAGAGTCTTCCGTCATCAGAACTTTGTTGTCAACATCACACTCCATTTGTTACTAGTTGTTACGGGTCTCACAAGAGAAAACATACACCAACTAATACTAATTTGGATAAAACAGTAATAATTAAAAAGATAAAACATGTGGTTATCCATTCCTGAACTCAGTATCAGGAATTAGATAATATCGTTGAAGAAATCACAACGACACAGATGATTGTATAAAATATATCATTTGTTATCATTCAGTTTTCTACCTGTCTAAGAGTCGCGTGCGTCCAAGGAGGGGGTATTGCTGCCACATCTGGACAGGAGCTACTAGAAGCACAGTATACTGCCTTGACAGAATTCAAAATAGACTTTGTAGTCTAGTGGGGGGGTGCCCTTTTCTTTTCCCTGCAACCTCTTTCCCACAGAAGAGACGTCGCGAGCTTGCCTCTGCTTTATCTTTATTTCCACGACAAGTATTCATTTGAGGCTCACTCTGTGGTTGTCCCCTTGCCTGACTTTCATGAAAAAGCCACTATCAATAATTTCACCCATTCTTTATCTGTGCCTTAACTTAAACATAAATTCCATGAACAAAGTCCCTTTCTTAGAACTGCATGGATGTGGAACTCTGTTCCGTTTCCCTGCTTACCATCTGACTACAATTCCAACGGGAATAAGTTCTTGATGAGCTGTGCCCTTAAATAATCCAATTTACCAAATTTCCACTACTAACGATTACTGCAATATTGTGCCATCGACTACCGTACACTCAATAACTCTTATCCTCGAGTGGCGCCCGGGTATTGATAAGTGGTGAAAATTATGTTTTTTTTTTTCAAAGTGTAAAAAAAAGACAATTTTTTTTTAAAGAAACATACATGATCAGAAAATCCCTAAATATAACTCATATATATATATATATATATATATATATATATATATATGTGTGTGTGTGTGTGTGTGTGTGTGTGTGTGTGTGTGTGTGTGTGTGTGTGTGTGTGTGTGTATTATGTATGTATGTATGTATGTATGCATATATAGTTTTGGAAAATTATCAAACTTTAAATTTATGTATAAAAATTCAGTCGTTCGCTGCAAAAATTATTTCGTCAGTAAGAAATTATTTTCTCCAATCAGTGGGTCAAGTTTCTTTCACGAATTCACAATAGTCCTTATGTTGTTTTAAGGATATTCAGTTTTGTTTTGTTTTTTTTACTAGAAAACAATGTTTCGGGTATTTACGGATAAAACAATATATTAAATCATGGCTCCCCAGTAGTGCTGATGAAACACCACCTCCCTTAAACACACACACACACACACACACACACACACACACACATATATATATATATATATATATATATATATATATATATATATATATATATATATATATATATGTAGGATGACCTCTATTTTTATTCCGAGTTAAATTTAGGGACTTTTTGATCGAGTATGTTTCTTTAATATATATATATATATATATATATATATATATATATATATATATATATATATATATATATATATATATATATAAAGAGAGAGAGTGAGTGAGAGAGAGAGAGAGAGAGAGGAAATTTTTTTTATATAATAATGCATACCAAAATCTGCATAAATTAAAAAAAAAAAAAAAAACATATTTAAGCGTATTTTTCGTTCGACCGGACAATACCGGGCGGCTCTACTAATATATATATATATATATATATCCTTTCATGACACTCTCCTCATATGAATAAAAATGTAAATAATGAACTACACTCTATTAAAGAGGTGTGTGGTTTTTCGACCAAATGCATAGTCATATATTATGATAATTTCTTGTCTATTTGCAAACTTCAAATAACTTAAAAGTATTTTATATTCATTTCGTCGTGGAATTCTACAGACTGTATTAGTGTATTAGTATTAGTTTTATGATTTCTGAATTTACTTGAAAAAAATATGTAAAAATATAGGCAATTTAGGAAAATTTTTATAGAATAAAAGAGAATTGCAAAGAGAAGTTTTGTAGGGAGGAAATAAAAATAGGAATAATATTAGTGGAATGGGATTTCTTTCATATACATTAAGTGGTAAAAACGCTCGTCTCTCCCTTCCTTTCTTTGTCCTTTTCTGTCTCTCTCTCTCTTTCCCTCTCCTTCTTTTTTTCTATCTGTATATATATGCATCTATATATATATATTTGTGTGTGTAAAAACAACTCGTAAATCTCTCTCATTCTCTCTCTCTCTCTCTCTCTCTCTCTCTCTCTCTCTCTCTCTCTCTCTCTGTATATATATATATATGTGTGTGTGTGTGTGTGTGTGTGTGTGTGTGTGTGTGTGTGTGTAGACGAGGAAAATTTTAAAGCGAAAGAAAAATATTCTTTCAGCTGCATCTGTTAAGAAAATAAAAACTCTTCTGGCTCCCCCAACCCCAAAACAGGTCTTCCAGGCTCTCATTTTTCTAAAAAACGAAAACAAAAAAAAAAGCAACAAAAAAAAAACATAGATGTATGTGTACCATGGCATACTCGAAGTTCGGATATTTTTTTCTTTTACACTTTAACCCCCACCCCCACAAGACATATTGCTACTTTGTTGTAAGATGAGTTAGGATCGTCTCTTACAGGGATTGTGAGAAGTTGAGTAGTGAAATATCTGTTCACATTACATTTAAACTTATGCATGTCAATACACTGAGGGAAGCAGGAAGGAGACAAAAATTCCAAATTATTGCTATCCGAAGGAAGAAACTATTAGAGTAGAAAGCTTTCCGGCTTCTTAAGACCTCAACCGTGAAGAAGTGGGATTTTGTTGCTTGTACAGGTTAGTCGGGAGTATGTTCGTCGAGGGGGAACAAGTGATGAGAGTTCATCAGCGCGCATTCAATTAAAGTAAGGTAGCCCCCCCCAGGATACGGTAGGCCTAGAATATACGTTTCTTTTTGTTTTTTGTTTTTTTTAGGTAACGGTGTAGAATACGATGTTTTTCCGGCCCTTACGGTGTTATTTACGACCCAAATCGATTAAAAAAACTTTCCCTATGTCGGAATACCTTTTATGTAACATTTCAAATATTTAGACCAGAAATTCGCTGAGTAATTTGGTAGAGACTGCAGAGGTCATTTTTTAAAATTTTGACCCCAATTTTGACACCTTAAAATTTATTGTTTTAGGCTCAAATCAAATGAAAAAGTTTGATCCATGTCCACGTAACCTACACTTAAAATTTCAAGTCTTTAGACCAAAAATTGTCGGAGGAGTTTGGTAGAGTTCTCAAAGGTCAAATCGTTGAATTTTGACCCCTTGACAGCCAACTTTTTGGCCGAAAACTGATTAAAATGATTTTCCCACTTCTCAATACCCCTTATGTCAAATCTCGAGTCTCTAGTCCGAAAATTGATAGACTTATTTGGTAGGGAAATGTACACACACACACACACACACACACACACACACACACTCATTTCCACTTTTATAGATACACTGCTGATCAAAAAATTAAGACCATTTAAAAATCTTTCAGAAGAAACCTTTTTTAAGGATAGATTTGGAACTCTTCCAACTTTAGGTTACTGATACTACAATCACCAAATTTTCACGAAAAACACCCGTCTAGCTGAATCCACTGTCAAAAATTTTCCCCACTCTTTATCTGTGCTTAAATAAAAACGTACATTCCATGAACAAAGCTTCTTTTTTAGAACTGCACGCCTGTGGAACTCTGTTCCATCTGCCTGCTTCCCACCAGACTACAACTTGGATGTCTTCAAGTCCAACGTAAACAAATTCCTAATAAACCG
The DNA here is from genome assembly GCF_053919585.1 of Euprymna scolopes. Lineage (NCBI taxonomy): Eukaryota > Metazoa > Mollusca > Cephalopoda > Sepiida > Sepiolidae > Euprymna > Euprymna scolopes. Next base: position 103,502,570 of record NC_136491.1, read on the forward strand.
CCCCCTTAAGTAAACACTTCATTAAATCTCCACACTAACGTACTGTACTTGCAATAACACTTATCCCTGAGTGGCTTCCGGGCCTTGATAAGTGGTGACCACCGTGTAAAAAAAAGATCTAAAAGGTTATGGAAACAAAAAGGTACAATCCAAAATGTTATTTAAAATTTTGCATTTTTATTAAATTAGGTTTATTATCAAAATTATAAGACTAAAGGTATAACTTATTAAATTTATGGCAATTCTAATGGTTTTAGTTCAGTTAGAGATTAGCAATCACTGTGTAAAGGTGTTACCATACATAAAGCAAGAAAACTAACCGAAGTTAAGTGCTCTCGAATTCTAGGATTCCATAAGCAAGGTTTGTTAGAGGAAGCGATAGCAGCTAAGGTAAATCGCAGTAAAACTGTTATTTGGAACTTTTTAAAGAACACTGAGAATTATGGAAAAGCAAAATTCTTTGGTAGGCCGCCCAAAATTTTTCCTGCATTGAGTAAGAGAATCAGACGGGTTGTTATGCATGACAGAGGACTTTCTTCTAGTCAAATCAAGGCGGTTACAGATGCTGATTGTAGTCCAATCACCATCAGATGACACTTACAACAAGAAGGCATGGTAAATAAAAAGCGTAAAAAAAAAAAAAAATTCCTCGATTGCTTCCACGTCACAAAGTGGACCGCTTAAAATTTGGTCGTGAATACCAAACCTGGGACGTTGAGAAGTTGAAGAAAGTCCTGTTTTCTGATGAGAAAAATTCAATTTAGATGGTCCTGATGGCTTCTAGCGATATTGGCATAACAAAAACATTTCCGTTAAAATTTTTTCCACTCATCATAGTGGTGGAGGGTCAGTAATCGTATGGGGTGCCTTTTCTTACAGAGACACGATGGAGCTCCAGTTGGTGCAGAGTCATCAGACATCAGCTGATTATGTTAGCATTCTATTAAAAAAGCATCTTTGATCATGGAGGGTCATCATTTGTGTGGGGATGGATGGTTATATCAACAGGATAATGCTGCAATCCACACTGCAAGACGCACCTTGAACTTTGTACAAGAAAATGGACTCCATCTCTTGGGGCATCTTGCATGCTCATCGGACTTGAACCCAATTGAAAATGTTTGGGGATGGATGACAAGAGAGGTTTATCAAAATGGCAAACAATATTCAACAAAAAATGAACTTCGTGAAGCCATCTTCAGAAACTAGAGCAGGATCCCCCGCACCTTAATGGAAACTCTTATTTCTAGCATGCGCCCTAAAATTTTTGAAGTCATCAAAATCAGTGGCGATAGAAGTCATTATTAAATGTTAATATTGAATGTTTTCATACACTTTTCGTGCACTTTTCATACACTTTTCATGCACTTTTTGTACAATTTAATAGAATTTTTGTCTCTGGTCTTATAATTTTGATCATGTGTAAAACGTCTGATTAAATAAAAATGTAAATTTTAAAAATAAATCTTTGGAAATGTAGCTTTTTGTTTCCATAACCTTTTAGATTGTAGTATTGGTAACCTTAAGTCGGAAGAGTTTAAAATCTATCCTTAAAAAAATTTTTTTTTTAAAGACTTTTAAGTGGTCTTAAATTTTTGATCAGCAGTGTATATAGATATACTGTATTTTGTTACTAATTTTTAATGCTTTATCCCGGGGTTGTAATGTACTTGTACAACAGGGACAGGAATGCAACACTGCGGTGATGGGACAGAGGTTAGGGCTCAGACGATAATGTGAGATCTATTAGTTTTGTGGTAATGCTGCATGCATAGGCGAATGCCGACTTTCGAGAGGTATAGGATGCTTTTAGTAAAATTTTCATGCACGGTAGAGAAAGCTCATCTCATTTGCAATAATCTTGGCAATGCATGATACAGTTGGACTGAATACATTTTGTTATTAATGAATCGTTTATTAAGCCACCGGAGATTAAGGGTTAATGAGATGGGGGAATTGCAAGTTGTGCGATGATCACATAGACAATTCAGAATGATGACATAAAGTGTATTAAGATCTTGAGAAAAATCTATTTAATCAGTTTTCGGCCAGAAATTTCGCCGTCAAGGGGGCAAAGTTCAACGATTTGACCTTTGAAAACTCTACCAAACCCCTCCGACAATTTTGAGTCTAAACACTTGAAATTTAGATATAGGTTACTTGGACATGGATCAAACATTTTAATTTGAGTTTAGCCCTAAAACAATAAATGTTAAGTTGACAAAATTGGGGTCAAAGTTAAAAAAAATTGACCTCCGCGGTCTCTACCAAATTACTCAGCGAATTTTTGGTCGAAACATTTGCAATTGTACATAAAGTGTATTCAGACATAGGGCAAGATTTTCATTAGGCTTTTGGCCGAACATTTGGCTGCCAAGGGTCAAAGTTCAAAAGATTTTACCCTTGTGGTCCCTGGAAAACTATTAAGTTAATTTTGGGTCCAAACATTAGAAATTTTACATAAAGGGTATTCAGACATGCAGCAAGCTTTTTAATCAGTTTTATAGCGAAAATTTGTGTGCCAAGAGGTAAAAGTTGAAAGTGTTGACCTTTGCAGACTCTACCAAAGTCCTCCGCCAATTTTGGGTCTAAACACTTGAAATTTTAGATATAGGTTACATGTACATGAGTCAAACTATTTAATATATATATATATATATATATATATATATATATATATATATATATATATATGCATATGCACATAAACAGTACACAGGGCCTGTGTAAAGTCGGGCTTAACTGCTAGTACTATATATATATATATATATATATATATATATATATATATATATGTATATATATATAGTACTATATATACTATATATATATTTAGTAGAAATGGTAATTAATAAAAACCTGAAGAAAGTGCTCAATACTATTGTAGAGCAAATATGCGTTTTATTTTTTATTACCGTATTATTCTGTTAAGTTATATTATTGTTTCGGCTACACGACATAACGGGTATTCAGACATGCGACAAGTATGTTAATCAGTTTGGTGGCGAAAATTTGGCTGTCAAAAAGTCAAAGTTGAAAGAGTTGACCTTTGCAGATTCTACCAAACTCCTTCGCTAATTTTGTGCCCAAAGAGTTAAAAGTTTAGATTTGGGTATACAAATATACACGGTGCTAGTTGGCCGTTGACACAGAAAAAGAGTTCATTGTATATACATACATACATACATACATACATACATACATACGGGGTGTCTTGAATAAGTTTTCAGACTTTTTTATACATACATTTAAAATTATCGTAAACTATTGAAGTTTTTGCCATGACCAATTTTCATGACATCATGTTCAAATAGACAGCTACAGCATGGAATTGGAATACACCCTACTAAAGCCTAATTTACGTGAATTTCAAAAATGTAATCTAAATGTGAGAAAACTTTAGAAGAACAATGTGCAATAAAATTCTGTTTTAAACCTGGAAAAAAAACTCTAAAAAAAAGTATAGAGCGCTTCAGACTGCTTTTGGACTATCTTGTATGGATCGGGCGTAAGTTTTTGAGTGGCATAAGAGATTCAAAGAAGGGCGGGAATCTGTGGAGGATGATAAGGCGTTTAGAAGGAGTAAGGAAGTCAGAACTCCAGAGTTGATTGGCCAAATAAAGAATATCATGGTTAATGACCGTCGTGTGTCTATAGAGACAATAAGTGCAGTTTGATGTCAGTATGGGAACCGTACACACAATTATTTGCGAGAAACTAAAGATGAGGAAGATTTGCGTAAAGGATGATCAGAGAAGATCAGAAAGAGACGTTGTCATGACACCAAGGAGATATTCGGGCTGGTCAATTCAGATCCTATAGTTCTTGGTGCTCTCGTGATCTGCGATGAAAGTTGGATCTACTGCTATGACCCAGAGATCAAGAGACAGAGTTACCAGTGGAAACATGCTGGCTTTCCCAGACTCAAGATAGCCAGGCAGAGCAAATCACCAAGACATTTTTCTTAACAGCACGAGCATGATCTACATGCACCGGGTTTCCACTAGACACACAGTCAACAGGGAATGTTATGATAAGGTTTTAAGGGAGTTCAGGAAAAGATTACGGTGGAAGGGGCCAGCACTCTTCAAATCGGGTCAGCGGCATTTCAATTAGGAAAATGCACCAATCCACAACTCCATCCTTGTTACAGACTATTTGACTTTAGTAAGGTGTATTCCAATTCCTGCTTTTCATTTGAACCCGAAAACATAAATTGGTCAGTCCTCTCATAAGATGTATAGCAATAACAATCTAAATTTTCAAGAGTCCACGCCAATTTTAAATGCCTGTTCCAAAAAGTTTAGAAACTTATTGAAGGCTCCTTGTACCAACTAAGGAAAATTGATTTTGAATTTTTGAAAGCTCGCCCACCCAGCGCAAATATCTATCTACCTCTGTACACACACGCACACACACACGCACACACACACACGAACACACATACACACACACATACACACGTATGTGTGTGTGTGTGTGTGTGTGTGTGTGTGTGTGTGTGTGTGTGTGTGTGTGCGTGCGTGCGTACGCAGATAGATATTAACGCTGGGTGGGCAAAATATTGGCAGGCTTTTTAACAGTGAATCTGGTTGTTTCGCGTGGGTGGTCCTCCTCTGACTACTATTTGTTTTAAAGCTCCTACAAGTCTACGGCTTTTGGGACCCTATTTTCTTTTAATGTTGTTTTTTTCTTTTTTTCTTTTTGCTTATTTATTTTTTTGACACAACTTAAACTCGCACACCTCACTGTAAGTCTGTACGCGTGTGGTCCGCTTCGATGAAATCAATTACTTAGTGTCTCGTTATTTCTACGCATGTGTCTGTCTGCGTGGCCGGCGGGAGTGCCGAGCTCCCCCCCCCCTCCGCTTTTTTATAGATGTTATAACAGTAAATGCTAGAAGGCATTAATAGAAACCTCGTAATATAAAAAAAAATCATTATTATTCCAGATTATTACAACATAGGTTTTTAAGAGTGCTCAATAAAACAAGAACAAGATATAGTTTTATTGATAGAGACAAATGTACAATGTTGCGACACTGGACATGCTAATGTTTCGGAGAGATGATTCGTTATAACCACAGGTCTCTGTTAGACGACTTGAAAAAGAAGTTTGTCTTTAACAGAAGAAAAAAAAAAGAACAAACAATCCAATTAAACTACGATTCTATATTTAAAACTAAAACAAAAAAAAACTTTTTTCATTAGTTTTTTATTCACATTTTTTTTTTTTTTTTGACATCGCAACTGCTATTTTTTTTTCTCTTTTAATAACACAATAAGTCATAACTCATCATTTTTATAATATAAAAACGTGTATTTCGGTTAAACACCAATTCTACTTTGGTCTTTTTGAAACTGAATTATTTACAGTTTGTTTTCGTTGCAACAGACCGTAAAGACAAATCTTTCTAGACTGAGGTAGCATAAAAGAAATTCACTGGAATATAGTCATAAAAATGTGCGCAATATCCTGAGAATAGCTTCTGTTCGGATCCCTTCTGCCGAAATACTGGTGAAGAGTTTGTCACGTACTTTTTTCCGGGAGATGGGGGGGGGGTGATTACATTTTCGTGTTTTCATTTGTTCTTTTATTTTTTAAATTTTTGTTGGGGGTAACGATGAACTTGACATATAATAATGAAATACTGGTCAATATTCTTAGTATAGCAGGTGTAGCTAAACCGAACTGCTTTGCTCGGGCCCTATGCAAATTGCCCTACGTGTGAATACACTTCATGTAAAATTTCAAATGTTTAGACCAAAATTTGTGTGAGTAATTTTGTAGAGACTGCAGAGGTCAATATCTTTTTAACTTTGACCCCGATTCTGACTCAACATTTATTGTTTTGGTATCAAATCAAAATACAAAGTTAAAGCCATGTTCAAGTTACCCAAATCTAAACTTTTAACTCTTTGGGCACAAAATTAGCGAAGGAGTTTGGTAGAATCTGCAAAGGTCAACTCTTTCAACTTTGACTTTTTGACAGCCAAATTTTCGCCACCAAACTGATTAACATACTTGTCGCATGTCTGAATACCCGTTATGTATAAATTTCAAGTGTTTAAATCCACAATGGGCTGATTAGTTTGCTAGATACCGCAAATGTCGAACCTTTTGAACTTTGACCGCTTAGTAGCTCAAATATTCGACGCGAACCGATTAAAAAGCTTTTCCTATATCTGAATAACTTTATGTAAAATTTCAAATGTTTAGACCAGAAATTGGCTGAATGATTTGATAGAGACCGCAGAGGTCAATTTTTTAAAAACTTTGACCCCAATTTTGGCCCCTTTACATTTATTTTCGGGGCTTAAATTAAATTAAAAGTTTGATCCATGTCCAAGTAACCAACATTTAAAATTTCAAATGTTTAGACCCAACATTGGCGAAAGAGTTTGGTAGAGTTCTCAAAGGTCAAATCTTTGAACTTTGACCCCTTGACAGCGAAATTTCTGGCCGAAACCCGATTAAAAAGATTTTCCCAAATCTCCAAACTTCTTATGTCAAATCTTGGATCTGTAGACAGAAAATTGACAGAGTTATTTGGTAGGAAAATGTACTAAGGCAGACATTTTCACACACACACACACACACACACACACACACACACACACACACACACACACATATATATATATACATATATATTAACATTATTATTATTATTATTATTATTATTAGTAGTAGTAGTAGTAGTAGTAGTAGTAGTAGTAGTAGTATTTTCACCCTAAACAAGGCACGGAGCCGCTTTGATGAAGAGGACTACTACCAGGGACATAACTTGCGGAGATACTATGTAGGGAATTCAGCAGCAAGACGTCTGTTCACATTACACTTGAACTCCTGCATGTCAGTACAGATGGGAAAGCAAGAATATATATATATATATATATATATATATATATATATATATATATATATATATATATGTGTGTGTGTGTGTGTGTGTGTGTGTGTGTCTGTGTAAATTTTTATGGTTTTCTTTTAAATATTACAATAGTAATTTTTTCCCATTTATAGCAGGAGCGATTATAATATAACATACTTATAAAAATCAGTTTTACTAGTGCTTTTAGTAAGGCCTCCTTAATCTTGATTGGTCATTACAGCATTGCTCTGGAGGCTTCCCGAGTTTTATTTATTTTTACTCACTCCTTAAAAAAATGTTTTCACAAGACAATAAAAGTCAATAAAATCTCAACCTTACTTTTTATTTTGAACATTTTTCTATTTTACCCTTTAAGGGCCAACGAGTAAACTAGTATAATATAAATAGTACAAGACGAAATATATTTCATTTATCTGCTGCTCAATGATCTTCTGATCTCACACACGCACAGACACGCATACATACACACACATACATATATGTGTGTGTATGTGTGTGTGTGTCTGTTTATGTGTCTGTTTCTGTATGCGTGTATGTGCGTGTGTGAGATCAGAATATCATTGAGCAGCAGATAAATGAAATATATTTCGTCTTGTACTATTTATATTTCACCAGGCTATCCATTCACGTGAAACCACCTTTTTCTTCGCCCTATTCCCGCTGCTTCACTATTTGTTACCAAGTAAGACCTTTGACTTACTTGTAGTTTCATCAAATACTTTTGCAAGCAAAATCTGATCCCGCATTTTGCTAAATCCTACCCTCTGATGAGAAGGAAAATATTTCTTCGCAACTTCGCGTATTAAGGACTATCCAATTATTTTTTAAACTCTTTTTCAAAGAGTTTTTTAACATGTTTTATTAACTACGTGTTCTTATATATATATATATATATATATATATATATATATATATATATATATATATATATATTCTTTTATTTTCTCGTAATTGTTTATGTTACAGAGCTGTTTTGATGTTAATCGTCAAAATAGAGTAAAAATATGTTATCATTGTAGTTTTAAATATACCTATTTGCATTGACTCCCCACGGGACAGAGTTAGCCACCAGGCTCGTTTTTTAACGTGAAGAAAAGGTACAAAAATAGAAAAAATTGTCTCAGTCGTGAAGGACTGTTCTTCACTGAAAGAGAACAAGAAATGGAAGTTCAGCATCTTAAGAACAGCAAAATCTTCAGACAGTTTTCTATGGAGAAAAACATATTCAAACAATTTTTACATGTCAAAAGCAGTCAAATTCTGATGTCGAGGGTGGAATTATAGTTGTTGGTAAGGTGTCCGTCATTTGATTTATTTCTCTTTAGATCTGTAAAGTATATTCTTTTTGGAAAATAAAAGAACATGTTTTCGAAAATTGTGAATTGAACTTTAAAAATCTATATCTATCTATCTATTTATTTATTTATCTATCTATCTATCTATCTATCTATCTATCTATCTAACTGGTTCTCTGGCATATATATCATTCAAACACGGTAGTATTGGAATATATGGTTAAGTGTCAGTTTTTGACATTTAGAACTGCTTTAAAGCTTCGCCGTTCACTCATTTTTCGACCAAATTGCAAACACGTATTACAGTTTATAGATCACCTTCTCATCTATTTTGAGAAAAAAACAATTTTCAATTTTCGTTCAGTAAAACACAAGTTATGATGAATTTACTGGTGTTCAAAACCGTAACAATTCGTAAGGAGGTGAGCGGCGTCTTTTTCTGACTGGTTTTCATAGCAACCACATCGCTTCAGCGACTAGTGTTGCTACTAATTCACCGTTCTCGCGAAAAAAGAAGTAACACGGGAAACAGAGAATGAAAGCAGACGAGTGCCGTACATTGTTTTAAATATGTGTATGTTATGTTCATGGAGGCAAAAGATAAGATTGTATTTAAACCAAGAACACGTGAATTTACTGGAAGCCTGGAAAAATCATGGATTACAATAGAAAAATGAGAGCATGAAAAGTAATATGGTTAAGATTAAATATGGAAAAAAAGACAAGATATTCTGGTAAAAAATATAATAAATTTATAACTTAAAATATTACGGCATTAAGAATTTTGTTAAAACATCAATTTAATATTATATTACTAATTCTTAATGCTGCAATATTTTAAGTTATAAATTTATTATATTTTTTTCTTTTCTTTTCCATGTTTAAGCTATTTTCATTTCGAATAAATGGATCAGAGAAAGATGGGAATTACGTTGTTATGCGTACTAAACTTACACATTCATTACCTGAATGTTTCATCTTTTTGTTGCATATATTGACGGTGTGAGACTCTACGAAACAGCCTTTGGAATAGACGTGCGTCAGAAGCCGAATTGCGTAATTACATTTCTCCAGGTAGAAAAAATTGAACTGATCAACATTCATCGCCTTAATAGACCTGGCGAAACATCAAGTACTCAGCTACCGACAAGATTTGAATTAAACTACAAACTCGTATAGTGAGCTCAATACCGGCTGCAGCCGCGCTGGATGGATGAATGGAATGTAATAGGTTTAACTTTGTTCCACGTCAACGATTTTTATATGTTATCTGCTTAGCGGTTATTTAATTCTTCAACATTAATTAGTCTTCATTTTTTTACCCATTACAATATACAGAAGAACTCATATTTGTGCGCTTTACACCGTGCGTTTGCAAGCCTCACCGTAAGCACTATGCTATTGCATACAGAAACCGACAAAGTTGAGTCTATTGATTTTAAATACTACAAGAACTCTCCCAAACGTTCTTCGTGATTATAGCGTGAGGCTGCTTTCCAACAGATCACACCATGTTAAAGTTCGCCGAAATGGCAATTAATAGTGGCTTGGAGAACGTTAGCCAACGAAATCGGCTTCGAATCTCCTGACAAGCAGGAATTATCATTCCCTACATTGATGATTGCTTAAGCATGACCTATTAGTGTCTACAGGTATAAAATTGTTAATGCTTATTATATATATTGGCTCACAAGGAGCTTTCAAACAGGTCATCAAAGATGTCTCCTTGAAAACAGACTGAAGTGTTCTCTGGAAGCTGAGTGACAACTAGTCTTCCCAAGTTTCCTGTACTCTCAACCTCTTTCGTATACATTTGCAAATAAATTTGCATTATCGCAACAGCTGCTTACCATTGATTTTTCGTTGGCAGCAGCTATTGGTCTTTGCTCGGATTTGAGTGGCAATAAGCCTCCCCAAGGTCTCAGTTCTCCTCGCACTTATTCGGCTGAGGTTTGGTCAGTTCATTGGTATTTCCTTCCTCCTTGACTCTACTTGGTTGTTTGGTCTCGCTCTTTTTTTGGGGGGGGGGACAGGGGGGGTTAGAGAACTTATAGATATGCGGTTTCAGTGTCCTTGGTTTCATGTAGTATTTCATGTTTTGCCTTTGCTGCAGTTTGTCTGGCCCGCACTTGTTGCTCCTGTGTGTTAGTTTCAACATTCAAAGGGTTTTCTTAATAATAAATGAGAAAATGTTGCCTTAATATACACAATATATATGTGTGTGTGTGTGTGTGTGTGTGTGTGTGTGTATGTGTGTGTGTGTGTGCGTGTGTATTTTGTTGGATTGTGGTTTCTTTTTCTCCATTTTAAGACTGTCGCTCCCTTATGGGGAGACTTGTTTAACCCATCTTGTCTCTTTGGCGTCTGAAAACCAACTCCAGCTATGCTTGAGCAAACCAGTACACATGACACGTGACACGCTATCCAGTCTCTATTCGGCTCTTTCCGGTGCAAACATTTTCTACTTCTCTCGTTTAAATTAAAAGGAACTACATATGCCCACCCTGCTGGCACCGCCCCCATAATCCACTATAAAATAAAATCCACAATTAATGTCACGATGCGCTAATCCTTTCACCATATCGAAAGTACGACTCAATCCCTATGACCTCATAGCTTCTTAATAAAACTAAATTTCAATTTCGGGAGCATTTCATTATGTACTTTACATCCATTGTCATACAATTAACAGTATATTTTCCAGCCATGGAAATAAATTCTAAAAACAACACACAATGCAAACTAAATAAAACAAAAATTTCATATTGGCAGAAACTGGCTATTTTCTCTCTCAGAAAGGGCATCAGGTTTTAGCATTTTACAAATTGCTACAGTTACAATGCGCGAATAATTTGTTTGCTCTTAATATTTTCATAACAATAGTTTTTGATTGACAGTTACCAATAGCAATTTGCCACTGCGTGTTTAATGTAACATTTTCTTTCCTTCTTTCTCTCGACAGGAGCATTTTTTATTTTATCTCTTTCTTTTTTTCGGCATATCGCATTCTTTTCAACAATTTAAACGTATAGCGATTTTTTTTTCTTTTATAACCTAAAACATTTGAATCTAGTCTGTCTTTGTTTCTATCCTTTTTGTTTTTCGTTTGGTACTAGTTTGTTTTACTTTGTACTTCTTTCGTGTGTGTGTGTGTGTGTGTGTGTGTGTGTGTGTGTGTGTGTGTGTGTGTGATTTTTTTTTTACCAAATTCGCTGCTATATTTTTTTTTATTCCATTGTTTTTCCTCTACAGTACTATGTGGTTTTCTTCCTGTCACCGTCCGTTCTGGTTCAAAACCCACCGGGTGCCAGTGTTTGGTATGTTGTCAAAACATGATTTCAAATCTCTATTGTCCGTTCATCACTGGATAGATAAGTATATAGACAGACACATACATACATACATACATACATACATACATACATACATACATGATGATTGCAACGTTCTGTCAGACGAGTGCCACTCCCTCAGACATTTAAAATCCATAATTCCAAATGTCTGAGGGAGTATCTATACAAATATGATGTTACAGAGTCTTAGCTTTGTACGACAGCTAAGTCTCTCTCTCTCGGTTCAAAATGTTGAGATCCAGCAACAAGCAAGAGCAAGATAGCCAGCAACAAATTAAACTGCAGACCAGCTTAATGCGGGTACTGGTCTTCCGCTTTATGGTTTTTTAAATCAGAGATTTGCTTCTCCTAGAAAGGTTGCCTTCACCACGGCTTACGGGAGCCATCTCTACCCCAATACACATATACACACACAAATATACACGGTGCTAGTTGGCCGTTGACCCAGAAAAAGAGTTCATTCGCCCTTTGGAAGGTCTTGTTTTTAATCCTTCAGGGAGACTAGCCGCCCTCCTCACCAAACATGTCTAGTGGGGGAACCAGTTTAGTCGCCGGTGACCCGACCATGAGGCAGGTAGTACTGGGTTACATGGTACCAGTAGCATATGCCATGACCTGACATACATACATACATACATACATACATACACAGCTAATTAGATAAACAGATAGTTAGACAGATAAACAGGAAATTCACCGCTTCCGCTCGGCTATTCTCTAACAATAATGCGTTTACTTGAAGACGATGACGTTAAGAGATTAGAATTATTTTACTTGTCAGTGGTTGCCAAAATCTACCATTAATCCCTTTATGCGTCTTCTATTTTTAAGTAACTATTTTTGGATCACTTAGAGTTTAAGAACCCCAGCATATCAAGAAAACATGACGAAGAATTTTTGGTCAGCACAAGTTAATTATTGAATGTAGTGTGACCTTTTTATTTACCAGACTTTTTAATAAAGTCATTTGAAAGAAACTTTCAATAAAGAAATGAGGAATAAATTATATTACATTATAATTGTGATACCATTTTTGGATGACAGTTTATTTTTTTACACAAGCAAAAAAAAAAACAAAACAAAAAAACGAACCATACTATTATGAGGAGACGCATATTTATTTTTAATTCTTTTTTTTTAGGGAGGGGGTTGTACAGGATTTTCAATATAATCTAAACCGCCGTTAGAATTGAGAATTTATGGCACTGATTTTGCTTGTGCTGAATATCTTTATGTAAAATTCCAAATGTTTAGACAAGAAATTTTCTGAGTAATTTGGTAGAGACCGCACAGGTCAATTCTTTTTTAAATTTGACACCTATTATGACTCCTTAACATTTATTGTTTTGGGCTCAAATCAAGTTATTAAGTTAGATACATGCCTAAGGAACCTATATCTAAAATTTCAAGTGTTTATATCCAAAATTTGGCGGAGGAGTTTGGTAGAGTTCTCAAAGGTCAAATCGTTGAAATTTGACCCCTTAGCAGTCAAATTTATAGCCATCACCGAATTACAAAGATTTTTCCAAATCTCCATACACTGTATATCAAATTTCGAGTCTGTAGACTAAAAATTGACAGAGTTATTGTGTAGGGAAATGTACACAGACAGACAGACAAACACACACAGACACTTTCACCATTATATATATATATATATATACTAGCATTTCAGCCCGGTGTTGCCCGGGTGTTTGGATGTGGTAGTTGAGCAAAAAAAAAAAAAACGTGGTAGTACGGAAGACAGGCTTGATCCCGTACCGCGAAGGAGGAAAAGAACGGAGAAAAACCTGACGTCTTTGCTGTAACGAAAACCGCCTAATCTGAAGTAAACTAACGTAGGTTTAAATTGAGGCTAGACATATCGAAAGAAGAGGATGACTTTTGAAGATATCGGCGAAAAAAGCAACTCCCCTGTAGAAATGTGCCTAGTTGAAGGTGAAGATATAAATGTTTTTAGTTAATTCTTCGATATTTGTCGTCTGAAAGGTCGAACTTCTAAACGATACTGATGTTGTAAAAATCCGTCGCCTCTGTCGAAAATTTTAGGCAGATGTGTAGGCAGAAATACATACATACATACATACATGCATACATACATACATATATATATATATTGGTAACTAAAAATTTTCGACCCAAACCAATTAAAAAGCTTGCCCTATCTCTGAATATCCTTTATGTAAAATTTCAAATGTTTAAAACAAAAATTGTCTGCGCAATTTGGTAGAGACTGCAGAAGTCAATTTTGTAATACTTTGACCCCTATCATGACCCCCTTACCATGTCTTTTTTTTTTTTTTTTTTGCTCAAATAAAGGTATTAAGTTAGATCCCTGTCCAAGGAATATATAACTATAATTTCAAGTGTTAAGACCCAGAATTGGCGGAGGTGTTTGGTAGAGTTCTCAAGGGTCAAATCGTTGAACTTTGACCCACTTAACAGCCAAATTTCTGGCCGAAAACGGATTACAAATATTTTTTCAAATCTCCGTAAACAGTATATTAAATTTCGAGTCTGTAGACTGAAAATTGACAGAGTTATTGTGTAGGGATATGTACACAGACACACAAACACACAGACACGTTCACTTTTATAGATATACTAGCATGGATGCCGGGCTTAAAAAGCTTGCCCTATCTCTGAATACCCTTTATGTAAAATCTCTAATGTTTAGACAAGAAATTTACTGAGTAATTTGGTAGAGACCGCACAGGTCAATTTTTTTTTTAATTTGACCCCTATTATGACCCCTTGACATTTATTGTTTTGTTATCTAAAATTTAAAGTGTTTATATCCAAAATTGGCAGAGGAGTTTGATGGAGTTCTCAAAGGTCAAATCGTTGAACTTTGACCCCTTAACAGCAAAATTTCTGGCCGAAAATGGATTACAAAGATTTTCCCAAATCTCAGTACCCCGTATATCAAATTACGAGTCTGTAGACTTAAAATTGACAGAGTTATTGCGTAGGGAAATGTACACACACATACACATTCACACACAGAAACACACACAGATACGTTCACTTTTATAGATATACTAGCATGCTTTGACCCCTATTATGACCCCTTAACTTTTATTGTTTGGGACTCAAATTGAGTTAGTAAGTTAGGGTCATGTTCAATGAATCTCTATCTAAAACTTCAAGTGTTTATACCCCAAATTGTCGGAAGAGTTTGGTAGAACTCTCAAAGGTCAAATTGTTGAAATTTGACCTCTTAACAGCCAAATTTCTTGCCGAAATCCGATCACATAATTTTTCCCAAAACTCAATACCCCATATATCAAATTTCAAGTCGGTAGACTAAAAGTTGACAAGATTATTGCGTAGTGAAATGTACACATACACACAGACAGACACTTTCACTTTTATAGATGCAACAAAAATATATGCGTATATATAAATATATATGGAAACGATGTTGTGTTTGCTGTAACTTTTTTACGCAGATATTATGAAAGTATAAATCATGTAGAATATCTGCATGAATATAATTACACGTAATAGTTAACTAAAAATGATAATCCCATAAGAAAACCGAAAAAAACGAAAAAAAAAAACTAATAGGGAATTAATTAAAATGAATGTTTAAAATAATATATAAATTAGCTAGATCTTTTGCTAGTGACTGCAATTCCACAACCAATATATTACATATATATATATATATATATATATATATATATATATATATATATATATATATATATATATATATATATATATATATATATATATATATATTCCGGGATCGCATTATAATTTCAATTCGCATTATATATTCGCACGTGTTGTTGCTGACATCCCGACATGTTGTTTCGGTTTTTATTTTACCGACTCAGGAATCTTCCTCTGCAATATTGAGTCCTGCTCACCTCAATCCAATTTTCATACTTTTGCGCCCGAATCACAGTGTGACACCTCCACCCGCCCTCGTTGGTCACCCGCACGTTTCACTGTCATTACGAAACCTTTTCTTTACTTACAGTTTTGTTCTAAGCAAGCGCCACTTGTGCCGTCGCACCGTACATACCTATCTCTACCTCATGAACGACACCCCTCCATATCTCTTCCGTACCCCCGCCCAGGTAAGTATCGCCATTATTCACCGCTGATCAACAGAGAGAAAAGAAGCGGGGGACCCATTAGAATGTCACCTGATCGTTTTCTGTTAGGGTGGGGTTTTGGTGTCATTATCTTTTATGATAAGCGAATGGCGTCCCTGACCTCAAGAAGATAGGCGTACTACTTGCTGTATTCAGAAAACTGTAAAAAGAAACTGTGCCCGATGGAGGACATAATTAAAGAAGGAGGAGCGATCTGAATTTTTGAGATAAGGATTGGTTATTCGGATTCTTCGGATGTGTTGGACTACTATTCTCATCTGGAGTGTTATTTTCACGTTTCGGTCAAGCTGACCTCCGACATTCATCGATTATATACTCAGAAATCTTTCTGTCGAATTCAGGAATCCCCACAGAATTTTGGACGAAACCGTTTATTTAATCCACAGAAGCAGTATGCTCTCCCCCTTCCTACCGCCATGACTGGGTAGAAGTTTTACGCAATTCACAATTGTATTTTTAGTGTCACCAGCACCGAGGATTGAACCTATAATATCGAGAAGTATGTAACTTTACAACTGCATTTTATCAACCACTATATTAATATTACGCCAATACTCGGTGCTGGGAACACTCATTTTCTGAATTTATATGAGACATTGGACTTCCTTTGTATCTTGCTCTGTGGCATCATGCTATCACGGCTGCTTTTAAGTACTTTATTTAATAACTATCAAGGCTATCGAGCGTTGTCCGGGGCATATAAAAAAGAAAATGAAGTTGCGTTTGACTACACTTGCTAAACAATTAATTATTTTTACTTTGCAATAATTTGTATCAGTTTGTAAAAAAAAATCCCACTGGTGTTGACCCAGTACCACGAAATCGTAAGAGGAGCATGTGAGCAAGAAAAAAAAGTGTTAAGCGGTTACGATTAAGAAAATGTTTTTGATTGACGTAAGTAATATTCATTCATTTAATAGTAACCTGGTTTTTTAATCAACCCTCAGCAAAATCAACCGCCGATAAAATAATCCGAAATAAGAAAAATGATTTTTATTTTAATTTAATCAACCGCAGATAAAATAATTTTTCTAATGATTTTTTTAGCCAAGTAAATAATACAAAGTACAAAAAATAAATATTAAAAAAAAAAATCTTTTAATCCCCTTTAAATGCAAAACTTTACCGAAATAAACGTTTGCAAAAATACGTTTTAAAAAAATGAAACGGCCGTATGGTGGGGGCGAACTCCAAAACAAATAGGTACAAAATAACCCTCTATCCAATCGAATGTAAAAGTAATCCTATACCTTTGAAAATTTCTCTACTTATCGTTCTAGTATTTTATTCTAAACTCACATATTATGCGTCCGACTCCCTGTCCATTTTTATTGGGTTTAGATTTCGAAAATTTTAGCGAGATATTCGAAAACAGAGACAGACATACATACACACATGCTTACATACATGCATACATATTAACAGACATTTCTCCTTTATATAATTGATAAAATGCATTTGTTGGTAACATTTCGTCGAGTCGTTCTGACCTCAGCTTTGAATTATTTTTTTTTTCAATTCAATTTATTTGGCAAAAAAACACACACACACACAAAAAACAAAAACAAAAGAAATAAACAACCATGCTTGATTGTCATGCAGGAAAGGAATGATAAAACTGCACACAAAAGAGGATACAGAAGTCAAGCATTTGTTCAAATTCACATCAAATTGTTGCGTTATTGGTGAACTTATTACATCACTTGGAAATATAATCTAAGATACAACGATTCTGATTGAGAAAGCGGCCCTCCTTCGGTTCAATTGATATCAGCGCTGAAATAGTTTCTTTTAGTGTCCACGTAGACCTCTTTCTAGTGTGAAAGTGAATAATAGATCCTGAGGTGCATCGCAATGTCCATTAAAGTGATTATAAACCAAAATGAGATCACCCCGTAATTGTCGGCGCTCAAGAGAGAAAAGTTTTTATCTTTTTGAGTCGACTTTCAATAGGTCGACCCTGCACCATTGGAGCAGCCAGTCTTTTAACTCTCTGCGAGATGGCGAGGTATTTAGTTCTCTCCCACTGCAAGAATTGTGACACTAGGATCGGAAAATGGGATTGAAAAGTCAGCGCCATTTTAAAAACTAAATCTCTCATCCCCTCTATTGATACAGCTTTAGATAATTACACCTATCGAGTTTATCATATATCTGCAATACTCCGAACAAAGCACTTTAAAAATATTAACTGAGGCTTTGCTCTTTTAGGCTTTGGTATATTACTTTCTAGAATGTATAATCACGTTGACACACCGGTTCTCACCAGATCAGCGGTTAAGTAACGTTGGGTCTGACCAGTAACAGATGGGTAACGATTTAGGAAGGTTAGGCGATGTATGTACCTAGCCGAGTCGTAGAAATTTCCAGGTTGGTATCTGGGAGCGCATTAATTCACTGACAGAGATGCAGCCCCTATCTTCGTTATGACATGAGTCTAAGAGAAGGAACTCTGATGTAAAAACCTGCGGTCTATGGCAGTCATCTTCACTGACAAATATATATATATATATATATATATATATATATATATAGAGAGAGAGAGAGAGAGGGAGAGAGAGAGGGAGAGAGAGAGAGAGAGGTGGGAGAGGGTAATTTTTTTAACTTTGCAGGTGTGAACTTTATATCATGTAACCCACTATCTTTAGACTTTGGGGATCGCCACTTCCTTAGGGTACTTCTGAAATAATCTGACATGGGGCTATCTAGTCGACTCTGTTACCTTTTCTAGAAAAGGAATCTAGGAAGATAGAAACGACTGTACGTTTACGAAGAAATCCAAGTTGTTTTTCCCCTTTCCTGTCTAATGAAGAAAACGGGCCGAAATGAGCGTGGTGGTAATAGACTTTTCACCAATTATATTTTTGTCGGGACCAGGATGTTATTTTTTGTTTTGCTTCTACAGTTTCGCGGAGGGTGAGTGCAGGGAAGTATAAGTGGTTGTCGCCGGTTTAGAAGACATGCTGTTTTCTTTTTTTCTTTTTTCTTTTTTTTTTAAGGGGGCGAAATATACGATCACTCCAAACCATAAAATAACACGTGTGCCAAATAGATAAATCATCTTGATTGACCCACGAGTAGTTAAGGATACTGTCAGAATCCAAATGTTGGCGTTGGAAGAGTTAATCTTAAGGAACCGCGAAACGCCCTCTTACTTTTTTTTGTCTTTATCTTTTTACTATAATTCTTCGTTGGACGTACCGCGCAAATACGACAGGACAAGAAAGAAATAATTTATTTTGCTTTCGCTCTTTCCTTGTTTTCTCTTTCATCTTCATCTAATTTGAATCAGCTCTGTATCTAGAATAAGCAATTGTTATAATTTATGTATATACTGTTAATGTTAAATACAATCACGATCACCAAAGTTAAGTAACGTTAAGCGTGGTCAGTCCCAATTGGGCGACCATTTGAGAATATCAAGCTCTATATGTAGGAAAAGCTGAACACTTTCCTGCAGAAGGACAAAAAACCCTAATGTGATCATCTCCCCTGTTCATGGTATATAAGGTATATATAATGTTCATGGTATATAAGGTATATATAATGTTCTTGGTATATAAGGTATATATAATGTTCCTGGTATATAAGGTATATATAATGTTCCTGGTATATAAGGTGTTCAAAAAGTCACTGAAGAGTTGAAAATCTTTACCATTTTACTATTAATAATTATTTTTTCTCTATTTCAGGTATTTTACAGATAATATTTGGGAAATTAATTACGGATAAGTATAGCATTGAACAGCCAGTTGTAAAATTGTTTTACAAAATCAGGGGTCAGTTGTAGCGGCAACATTATCTCTCGCTATGGCAATGCCAACTGGCCACTACATTCACCAGACTTGACTAGCCCCGACTTTTTCTTTTGGGGATATATTAAAGAAGGAGTCTATTTAAACAAACCCCAAACCCTGCAAGAATTGAAGGAAAGCATCAGGAACGAAATAAGAGAGTTAAATCGCAATTCAGAGAATCTGCAATGTCATGAATAATGTTTTGGAGAGAGCACAGCTATGCGAACATTTAACAAAACATTATTTTTCTTAAATAAATAAAGACGGTTTGCATTTTGTATTTTTCTAAAAACATAAATTCCCAGTGTCTTAGTCAGATTCTTAAAATCACAGAAAGATATCATAAATAAAGAATCTATTTAAGTTCAACATCTTTCAGTGACTTTTCGAACATGTACATTTGACTTGGGACCGCTTGTGAATTTATTATTCCTTTGGCACTTTCTCCTTCAGAAGAAGACGGTTCAAATAACCTAGGGCGAGTCCCGCTTCGATAATATACGACTCAATGAAAACTGGTGTGTCAACGGGAGTGTGTTGTGTATTAAGCAACGGTAAGCCAGGCCAGTGCCAGATGGGTTAAAATTTGGGAATATCAGGTGCAGTATGTTAGAGGACCTCGAAATATCCCTGAGAAAACTGCAAAAACCTAAAGTCGTCATCTCTCCTGACGGGGAGATACAACCGATTGGGAATTTAATATTCGCATGGGGCTAGTTAAACTGTAAGTGGTGGACGAATGTTTGTTTAAAATAGACATTTATCAAGGTTATTTGCGGGTACCACTCCCGTGGGTCGGTGGGTATAACTGCCGACTGTCAACGCGATGGTTCTAGGTTCAGTTCTCGGCTTCGGAAAGGTGCTAGTCTTGCGGCACTGATGAGTTATGATACAACGAAATAGTACTGTATTTCGATGACGATATATATATATATATATATATATATATATATATATATATTTATATATATATATAATTATTAAATACCTACATACAATAGTGTTTCATCCTTTCGGGAATCATCAGTGCAAGGTGTCACGATTAACACAGCAACGAGGCCATCTCTGGCTCCATTATCAAGGACCAAATTCATTCGGCTACCGTTAACCGCAAGAAATGTTGTTGAAATTTTAACATTTATTTTTTAAAAATGTTTTTAACGTCTGTCAGAGTGATCTAATCATTATATGATGATCTGCGTGTGGACTCTCGATTCCGTATGAGGTTCTTACATTTTCGTCTATTAAACACTGTGGGTGAGTCGCAGCCAAGTATCTACAAAAAAGTCCACAAATAGTGGGAGAGTGTGCGTTGTTGGAGTATATGGCTGTGACGATGGACAATACTTTATTTCTTTTACTAGTTTGCTGCTGCATTTTTCATCATGCCATTGAAGCATGTAGACATTCATTCATTACAATCAATCACAGAATCTTCGAGATGACCAAGGTTAATTTCAGCAACTAGGAGATTGGTTTTAGCATTGTTTTTGTACCGAAGCAATAGTTAGCCTACTGCCCGGTAACCACTGTCAAGTTTACTATACATCAACAATGTGATTTTATGAGAAAGGACTCAATATCATCAATGTCGCACATGGTGAAAAGGTCAGCATTTTCAATCCTGCCGCTTAAACTAAGTCCACAAATTTCTTAAAGACAACTTTGATGAAAAACATCCAATTGTTGAATTTGTCTTTTGTACAGTGTCTACAACTCTGAGCCATACAATAGTGTTGTAAGGATTACAACATTGTAGACTTGTATTTTTGTTTGAAGTCCAATACCCCGAACTTTTAGAAGTCGATGGCGAAGTTTCCCGAAGGCACTAAAGGCTGTTACAATTCTATTGACTATTTTATCATTCAGCGTATACTTTATTTTATCTTATTTACTTTACTTCCAAGGTAATTGAAGTTTTTGACATATTTCAGACTATGGCCGTCAATTAGAATTGGCACCTTGGGGAACGCATGTACAGGCGGGTTCTGCTTGACACTCCAATTTGTTTTGGTGCTTGAACTGATGAGCAACTTCACTTTTTGTAATGCTTATGGTTAATTTGAATGCTTTGCAAGGAGCAGAACATTTGTTCATAAGACATTGAGCTTACACGAACAAAGTAGCCACAAGTGCAGCAATTTCTGCAAACACTAAGTCACGAATTATACTCGCCCGAGTAAGAGTTTCGGCTTTAAACCATCTGATGATTAAAAAGGTCACCACTTAACCTATACTGAATTTTCACGCCATCCTCAGTTCCAACAAATGCATGTTTTAGCATTTCCGAAAAGTAAATGGCAAACAGTACAGGGGCTATGACATATCCCTGTTTAGTACCGTTAGTGACGCCAAATGAATTAGATATCTCACTATTTGAAACAACTCTTGCCTTTATTTCTTTCGTGGAATGACACTATCACTTGCAACATATTTTCGGGTATACCAAGCTTTCGCAACATTTTCTACAGGGCAGTCCGGTTTACAGTATCGAATGCCTAAGTGAGGTTCACAAACGCCATATACATTTGATTCTTCACGAACTTTTTGTCAACCTGTCTCAAAGAGAAAATCATGCCTATGGTGCCGCGATCTTCACGAAAGCTACACTGTGACTCTTATATTTATTAGCAACGGGATCCGACCTTGGCCGTGATTGAATGATCGCAACGAATGATGCACACTCCCATATTTTTATTGTCATCGAAACCGATGAAATTACCCATTTTTCAATGAAATCAATTGATTGCCTGCTCTAATAAGAGAAATTGCACCGGGCGGAAGCTTCATATGCCTCTTGCAATGACAGTTGTAGTCTATATTGCACTGTAGAGAACCTACTATTGATTTTATAAAATTATTTTTATATAAAATGGCTTGAACTAACGTTTAAAAGTCAAGTATCATCCTTCAGTTGGCTCTAAACAGGAAGAATTATTTCGAACACGCCTCTATCATATCATAGAACCTCCTGTGGATTTTATACGCCTACCCGTTCAGCTTGTGTGGGAATAAATCTTCTCAAATAATTTGTCATGATAGACTTTTTCTTTTTCGTTCCGTCTTTTTTTTCTTCTTCCTCTTCTTTTTTTTATTTATTTCTACTTATTTTATTTATTTAAATCGCACGTTCTTTTCTTTTATTGGATTATTTCGATTATCGATTACCAATACTTCTCGAAGACATTCCGATACAAAATCTAAGAACACTG